>NC_056729.1:992556688-992736688 GCF_019279795.1 Protopterus annectens
GATTAATGTAGAAAATAAGCAGATGGCCATCCAAGACAGATGATGACACATGTTGCAAACTGGTCATGCAGGCTGCCTAGTAACATGCTGCAACACTGAGGGAGTTGCAGGAATGTCTAGCAAGTACTGGCTGTGCAGTACCTGTGTTTGACAATCACCTGGACTCTGCATAAGTGTGGCCCATGGGTTAGGGTAATCAGATGGGACAGTCGCTCCACAGGAAACATCTGTCATGGGTCTCTACAGGTAGCTCATGCATAACATCAGAAGTCCCCAAAGGCATGAATTGAAATGTGTACTGGTGTACCAAGACCAAGTTGGAAACCTAGAGACAGTATCAATTAAGATACATGTGCTGCACAATCAACACCTCACCCCACCTCAGGCCCACCATCCCCATCTGTACCTTGCTTGTGCCAGTGTAAACCTGTATGTTTGCCATTCATCAGCAGGGACTAGGCTGGTACACATGGTGTTCAGAATTTGGGACACTGCAAAATGACACACGTGTAGCCCATAGTTGTCAAGCATCTGCAAAAAGGCAGAGGACGAGGAGGGGGTGTCATCCTGAAACACAACAGTGAACTGAAGCAGAGATCCAAAACTCAATAAGAATTGCTGTATCTGCTCACAATGAAGGTCAGGAATTGTGGCAGACATAACCATGACTCCACAGCAATAGTGATAGCACTGTGTGAACTCCAAGGGCTGTGCACATGAGTTGACCTTGCAATCATGCAGAGTTGGGGGACATCTGTAGGGCAGAGTGACTAAATATTGGCAAGTGCAGATGGGCCATGCTAGTATACTCCTTCCAGGAATAGTGTATACTTAACAGTTGGTGTAACAAACCATCATGATAAGGGTGTGCACACATATGCACCCACAAATTGTATGCATCTCAGTCAGCATCTGCACAACTAACACATTTGTTTGATACTGCATTTGATTGCACAGATCCTATGACACTTATCAGGTTCATGTAATGTTAACATATGCAGTAATGTGGCCCCATGGCATATCAGGGAAGAGGGTGCCATGTAAATAAGGGTGTGTACACTCCCCATAGCTACAGTAATGTTTGAAGGTTGTCAGTGTAATTTTATTTTAATGGCCATACATCCACTGCTGATGATGAGGTCTGTAAATCAGACATCAGACATTCACAAATGACTTTTGAGTGATTAAGTATCATTTTTCTGCATTTTCTTGCTGCCTTTAGCTAATTCTGCCTAAAATGCTGATTTTTCTACAGTTTCTGTGATTTAAAATGCTTGTTTCAGCTACATATTGTACTTATCTGAGATGAAGAAAGTAGACAAGAGTATAAGGAGATGAGGTGCATGGCAAAGAGAGAGGTGGCAAAGGCTAAGGATAAGGCATATGAAGAGATGTATAAAAGGTTGGACACTAAGGAGGAAGAAAAGGACTTCTACTGATTGGCTAGACAGAGGGACCGAGCTAGTAAAGATGTGCAGCAGTTAAGAGTGATAAAGGATAATGAGGGAAATGTACTCACAAGTGAGGAGAGTGTGTTGAGCAGATGGAAAGAGTACTTTGAGGGGTTGATGAATGAAGAGAATGAGAGGGAGAGAAGGTTGGATGATGTGCGGATAGTGAATCATGAAGTGCAGTGGATTAGCAAGGAGGAAGTAAGGATAGCTATGAACAGGATGAAGAACGGAAAGGCTGTTGGTCCAGATGACATACCTGTGGAAGCATGGAGGTGTTTAGGTGAAATGGCAGTGGTGTTTTTAACTAGATTGTTTAATGAAATCTTGGAAAGTGAGAGGATGCCTGAGGAATGGAGAAAAAGTGTTTTGGTACTGATTTTTAAGAATAAGGGTGATGTGCAGAGCTGTAGTAACTACAGAGGGATTAAACTGATCAGTCACAGCATGAAGTTATGAGAAAGAGTAGTGGAAGCTAGGTTAAGAAGGGAGGTGATGATTAGTGATCAACAGTATGGTTTCATGCCAGGAAAGAGCACTACAGATGTGATATTTGCTCTGAGAGTGTTGATGGAGAAGTACAGAGAAGGTCAGAAGGAGTTGCATTGTGTCTTTGTGGATTTAGAGAAAGCGTATGACAGGGTGCCTAGAGAGGAGTTGTGGTATTGTATGAGGACGTCAGGAGTGTCAGAGAAGTATGTAAGAGTGGTACAAGATATGTACGAGGGTAGTGTGACAGCAGTGAGGTCTGCAGTGGGAGTGATGGATGCATTTAAGGTGGAGGTGGAATTACATCAAGGATCAGCTCTGAGCCCTTTATTATTTGTAATGGTGATGGACAGGTTGACAGATGAGATCAGACAGGAGTCTCCGTGGACTGTGATGTTTGCAGATGACATTGTGATCTGTAGTGAAAGTAGGGAACAGGTGGAGGAGATCATGGAGAGGTGGAGATATGCTCTAGAGAGAATTGGAATGAAGGTCAGCAAGACTAAGACAGAATATATGTGTGTGAATGAGATGGAGGATAGAGGAATGGTGAGGATGCAGGGAGTAGAGGTTGTGAAGGTGAATGAGTTTAAGTACTTGGGATCAACAGTTCAGAGTAATGGTGAGTGTGGAAGAGAGGTAAAGAAGAGAGTACAGGCAGGATGGAGTGGGTGGAGAAGAGTGTCAGGAGTGATTTGTGACAGACGAGTACCAGTAAGAGTGAAAGGGAAGGTCTACAAGAGGGTAGTGAGACCAGATATGTTATACAGGTTGGAGACAGTGGCACTGACAAAAAGGCAGGAGTCAGAGCTTGACATTACAGAGTTGAAGATGTTAAGATTTGCACTGGGTGTGATGAGGATGGACAGGATTAGGAATAAGTATATTAGAGGGTCAACCCAGGTTGGAAGGTTTGGAGACAAAGCCAGAGAGGCAAGATCACATTGGTTTGGATATGTGCTGAGGAGGGATGCAGAGTATATTGGGAAAAAAGGTGCTAAGGATGAAGCTGCCAGGTAACAGGAAAAGAGGAAGGCCTAAGATAGGGTTTATGGATGTGGTGAGAGAGGACATGAAGGTGGTTGGTGTGACAGAGCAAGATGCAGAGGACAGGAAGAAATGGAAACAGATGATCTGCTGTGGCAACCCCTAACAGGAGCAGCCGAAAGATGAAGAAGAAGAAGAAAAAGAAGATTGTACTTATCTGACTGCCTGCACTTTAACAAAGTCATTTTTGTGTTTAAATTACCTGTTTAACTGTTGTAGGATACACACTCAAGTGTGATAGCCATTTATGTGCATTTAAAGTGTTTTTTTTTATTGCATCTGCTTTATTTTCTGAAAAAAGAAAAAAAAAAAGAAAAAAAAAAATACTTGTTTTCCTGCCTTTCTAAGCTAGTTTAGTCCAGTTTTCAGGTTAGTGCTGAATTCAGGGCTGTTACAAATTTCTGTGTTTGCCCATACCTTACTTGGATAAAAGGAAGTTTCTCTGTTCACTATGAGAGAGGGAGCTTTGAACAGCCTATCTGTCCCTGGAGGAATGGTTTCAGTTCAGAAATTAGTAGTTTATGTGCCATTTTGGGCTAATTTCTATCTCTTTCATTTCCCTGCTATAAAACCTGCATTTGCGAGGTTTTTGCGCTAGTATACAACTCAGCAAGCTCCTGCCTGGTGCCCTGCAGAGTTCTACAGCAGCAGAGAGACAAAAGAGAGACTTTGGAGTGATTAAGTATCATTTTTCTGCATTTTCTTGCTGCCTTTAGCTAATTCCACCTAAAATGCCAATTTTCTAGAGTTTCTGTGATTTAAAAAGCTTGTTTCAGCTACATATTGTACTTATTTTACTGCCTGCACTTTAACAAAGTCATTTTTGTGTTTAAATTAGCTGTTTAACTGTTGCAGGCTACACACTCAAGTGTGATAGCCATTTCTGTGCATTTAAAGTGCTTTTTGATTGCATCTGCTTTTTTTTCTGGAAAAAAAATACTTGTTTTACCACCTTTCTAAGTTAGTATAGTCAAATTTTTAGGTTATTGCTAAATTCAGGGATGTGTTACAAGTTTTTGTGTTTGCCCATACCTTACTTGGATAGAAGGAAGTGTCTCTGTTCACTGTGAGAGAAGGAGCTTTGAGCAGCCTATCTGTCCCTGGAGGAGTGGTTTCAGCCCGGAAATTAGTAGTTTGTTGGCTATTTTGGGCTAATTTCCATCTCTTTCATTTCTTGCTATAAAACCCGCATTTGCATGGTTTTGCACTCTGGGCAGTGCCGGTTAGTTAGGGTATAACTATTTATGGCTCCACAAAGTCTACTCTTCAATTTTTCCCTTGGAACTAGACAAACTTTCAACTTAAGCACTCAAACCATTCACTTCTCATCCAGGCACTTGCTTAAAACTCATAGCAAGTACTAATAAACCTTAGCACTAGACCACCCCCTATACTGTAGAGAAGGATAAGGCTTTCTATTTGACCTTACCAGCCAATCAGTAAAACAGTTCACTGTACCTATCCAGGCTTGTCCAAAGGGCAGTTTCAGGTGTACTCTCTGGTTCAGCTGGTGAATCTGGGCATTTTGAGGCAATGTTACAATTGCCTCATGTACACAGACAACCCTCCCCTTCTTCTGCCAAACACTAATATGTGCAAGAGATGTAATTATACAGCCAAACTGGAGGCTATGTTCTCTCAACCCAAGACTGGACCAGGCAGTCAAGAGGAGAAGGGAATTACTTGCATCACACCACCAGTCTCACATAGACCTATGAAACCAGCACCAGCAAAAAACACACATAAATACAGGAAAACATACTTAGAGGCCCTAAATAAAAATCTGCAATAGAGAACTCCAAAGCAAACATCCAAGCAATCTCCACTCCCCAACACAAACCATGAAATACATACTTCACAAAACCAGTGTGCCACACAATCACAGCCCTTAAGGCAAAATTACATATCCAACACCCTAGTAATAGGTGACTCTATAGTCAGACACACTGATATCCCACTCACTAGGCTGAACAAGGAGAAGGTTACTGTTAGATACCTGTTGTGTGACAGGATCCGCCACATAACACAAGCACTCAGGTCACTCCAGAATTCGTACAAATATGACTCTGTCATTGTTCATGTTGGTGTGAATGACCTGAGCCAGACCTCCCTGGACTACATGAAAAAAGACATGGAGGATCTCTCTGATCACATAACCCAGACTGGTATGACCCTGACCCTGAGTAGCATCCTGGTCTCACCAAAAATTATACTACAGTATAGAGAAAAAAATATCAGTTTCAGCAATTGGCTAAGCTTCTGGTGTCATTCAAAGGGGATCAACAAGCCACACTGCTTCGCTAGAGACAGCTTGCACCTATCACCCTTAGGCTTTCAAATACTGGCCAAGGCTCTTGCCACCCTCATAGTGCCTTTTTTAGGCAAGGCTCAAAAGACAAACCCACCGCCATAAATAGCACAAGTAACAAAAAACTGGGGATAATGTTACTCAATGCCAGAAGTCTAAACATCAAAATGCACGCTTAACAAAAAACTGGGGATAATGCTACTCAATACCAGAAGTCTAAACCTCAAAATGCATGCGTAACAAGAAACTGTGGATAATGCTACTCAATGCCAGAAGTCTAAACATCAAAATGCATGCTTAACAAAAAAATGGGGATAATGCTACTCAATGCTAGAAGTCTAAACCTCAAAATGCACGCGTAACAAAAAACTGGGGATAATGCTACTCAATGCCAGAAGTCTAAACCTCAAAATGCATGCGTAACAAAAAGCTGGGGATAATGCTACTCAATGTCAGAAGTCTAAACCTCAAAATGCACGCGTAACAAAAAACTGGGGATAATGCTACTCGATGCCAGAAGTCTAAACCTCAAAATGCACACGTAACAAAAAACTGGGGATAATGCTACTCAATGCCAAAAGTCTAAACCTCAAAATGCAGGCGTAACAAAAAACTGGGGATAATGCTACTCAATGCCAGAAGTCTAAACCTCAAAATGCACGTGTAACAAAAAACTGGGGATAATGCTACTCAATGCCAGAAGTCTAAACATCAAAATACATGCGTAACAAAAAACTGGGGATAATGCTACTCAATGCCAGAAGTCTAAACATCAAAATGCACGCATTTGAGGCACTCCCCAGTATGGAGAAAATAAATATACGTGCAGTAACAGAAACCTGGTTTAAGGCTTCAGAGAGCACCCCAGCACTACCAGGCTGCAAGTCATACCATACATTTCGGCCACAAAGCCTGGAATGAAATGCAAAAGGCGGGAGAGTATCCATATTCATCACGGATATCCACACCTCCAGATTAATGGCACAGCAACTAACAATGGGCAAAACTGCTATGTAATTTATAGCTTGCTACAGATTGCCCACCATGTCCCAGGACCCACACTTCACATTCCTGGAAACACTAGGAAACATAAAGTTCGTCTCCAAAGCCAAGAACACAGCATCCATGGGACCTGACAATATCCCAGGCTGTGTTCTACACGAACTACAAAATGAACTGGCACCCTACCTAAGTACCATGTTCAATCACAGCCTCACCTCAGGCTTTGTACCCACTGAATGGCACACCGTGACAGTTATCCCACTCCACAAAGGGGAGCCACAATGGACCCTGGGAACTACCGCCCCATTAGCCTGACGAGCCTGGTCTGCAAGGCCATGGAAGGTATCATCATGGAACTCATAAACAAAGACATTGCTAATCTCCAAACTCTGGACCCTACTCAGTTTGAATTTGTAAAAGGCAGATCATGTCTCCTAAACCAGATTGACTTCTTTGAAGCAGTCATCAAAGCCATAGATGAGGGTAAAATGGTTCACACAGCTTATCTAGATCTTGCCAAGGCTTTCAACACCATCCCCCACTCTGGAATTATAGATAAGCTCACTAAACTAGGTATAAATCCCTATGTCACAAGATTGCCAACTGGCTCATGGACAGAACCCACACTGTGAAAGTAGCGAATTCCAAATCCTACATCAGACCAGTGAAAAATGAAGTACCACAGAGTTCAGTCCTGGGTCCTCTCCTGTTTGGTATCTACTTCTCTGAAGTGCAGGCCAACACAGAAAGTATTTGGCTAACAAAGTTTGCAGATGACTGCAAACTAGGAGCCATAATCGAAACTCCTAACGATGTGGACAAACTACAAAAGGGCCTAACTGAGAGAGATACCTGGTGTCAAAGCCATTGCCTGAAGCTCAATGCCAAAAAGTGTATTGTCATCCCCTTTGGTAAACAATATGTACCCATGAACTACCACATAGCTGGTAGTCTACTTAATGTCAAAAATGTGATAAGAAACCTTGGGACACTGGTAGACAGTAATCTCCCCTTTGATAATCGCATCACCACAGTGGTCAGGAAATCCTTCTACGTGGCTCATCTCATCCCAAAAGGATTCTCATCCAGAAAAAAAGAGGTAATTTTTCCCCTCTACTCATCACTCATTAGACCCATTATAGAGTACAACCTCCCTTTTGGTATGTACCTCACAAGTCATCTACAACAACTGGAAAGACCACAGAAATACCTCACAAAGATGATTACTGGCCTCAAACAGATGCCCTATGCAGACCGTCTCAAAAAACTACAGCTTTACTCCATCACATATTGCCTACTCAGGGGCGATCTCTGCCTAACATACAAAGCTATGTCAAACCCAGAGCTATTGGACATGCTCCACTTAAAGAAATCCCAATCCCTCCGAGCTACACGCTCTAGGGACCTTAACCTTGTCACCATGATAAACAGAACATGCTGGAGGGATAGATTCCTGTCCCAGAGACTTCCCATACTCTGGAACAGACTACCTATCTATGTCAAACAGAGCTCCTCATTAGCACTCTTCAAGAAAAATCTTGATGATTGATGGGAAATGGGAAATTCACCCCGAGGATCACTTCTGTGGCTCTGCTCGACAGGGGCACAGGAAAATAATTTTCTTGGGTGTCGAAAGCCAGGGTACATTTTTTGCCTAGGCTTGTATGGGCCCTAGGGCTGATAGCCTACTACCTACCTATGAACCTATGAACCAGACACCCTGATATTGGGTGATTTTAATTACCCAAACATTAACCGGGAGAACTACTAAAGTACAAATGCCCTTGCCCAACATTTCCTAGAAATTATAAACTCAAACGCCCTGGATCAACTGGTCAACACCCCCACCAGAGGTGAAAACTTATTGGACCTGGTCATCACCAACATGGTTGACCGGTGTTTCACACCGGACATCAACCCCTCGTTGGTTAGATCTGACCATAAACTAATCACTCTGGATATCCACATTCCACCACTACCCCTGGTCAAAGAAACCACCTTGAAAAACTTTTCAAAAGCAAACTTCACCTTACTTAAGACCAAAGTGGGAAGATTCAAAGCCCCCATGCTAAAGGATAATGCTGTCCAAGCTGCAAAATCTTTTACTAATGCACTCTATGGGCACCTACAAGAATGCATGGATTGTGCTATCCCAAAGAAAAACAAGACTCCAAGAAAAGGAAACCAGTCTGGTAGACCCCTACCATAAACAAGCTACACAATAGAAGGAAGAAACTAGTACAGAAAAGAGTAAAATCCCAAGAAGGGAAGACATCCCTGATCAGTATCAGCATGAAACTACATTCCCTCATAAAATCATCCAAAGCTAGCTTCGAAAGAAAAATTGCCATGGACTCCAAAGATAACCACAAGGCATTTTTTAGCTATGTCAAAAATCTAAGTCGCAATTCCCAGATTTGCTTGGAGTTAGTGCAGAATAGCACAAAATACACTGAACCAACAGATATAGCCAACATCCTGGTAGACAGGTTCGGTGCAAACTTCACCCTCCTCTCACCCCCAAAAGGACCCATAACTATACCAGAAGAATGTAGTGCCGCTGAAATCACAGACACTCAGGTTAAAACAGCCCTCTCCAAAGACAAAAACACAGCATCAATAGGACTGGATGGTGTCCTAGGCTGCGTACTACACGTGCTCAAAGATGAACTAACCCCTCACCTAAACACACTGTTTAAATTCAGCCTCTCCACAGGCTATTTGCCCACAGAGTGGCACACAGCAATGGTTATTCTGCTCCACAAAGGTGTAGCCACAACGGACCTCGAGAACTATCGCCCTATAAGCCTGACTAGCTTGGTCTGCAAAGCTATGGAGCGCATCATCATGGATCTTATTAACAGAGACATTGGGAACCTCCAAACACTGGACCCTACCCAGTTCGGCTTTGTTAAGGGCAGATCATGCCTTGTAAACCTGGTGGACTTCTTTGAGACAGTTACTAAGGTTATAGATGAGGGAAAGGTTGTCCCCACAGCCTACCTAGACCTTGCAAAGGTCTTCAATACCATTCCCCACTCAGTTATTATAGACAAGCTCACCAGCCTGAACATAAACCCCTACATCATGAGATGGGTTGCCAACTGGCTCACAGAAAGAACCCACATGGTAAGAGTTGTGGGAGCTAGGTCTGACTCTAAACTGGTTACAAGTGGTGTTCCCTAAGGATCAGTCCTAGGACCCCCTCCTGTTTGACATATACTTATCAGATGTACAGGCAAGCACAGGAGGACTATGGCTGACCAAGTTCACAGACAACTGCAAACTAGCGGCTATAATTGACTCTCCTGCTGACACAGACATCCTCCAAAAGGGTTTCTCTGAGACAGATACCTTGTGTCAAAATCATGGCCTCACGCTAAATGTCAAAAAGTGCATAGTCATCCCCTTTGGAAAAAACAAAGTACCCACAAACTATCACATAGGTGTTAGCCCCCTAAATACAGAACATATAATAAGGGATCTGGGGACCCAAGTAGATAGTAACCTCTCCTTTGATAATCACATTGCCAAAGTGGTTAGAAAATCCTTCTATGTGGCCCACCTAATCACAAAAGGGTTTGCATCCAGATCGAAAGAGGTCATTTGGCCACTCTACGCATCACTCATCAGACCCATCATAGAGTACAATACCGCATTTGGGATGTATCTTACAAGACACCTGCAACAACTGGAAAGACCACAGAGTACCTCACCAAGAGGGTCACTGGCCTCAAGTAGATGCCCTGTGAAGCTCGACTGAAGAAATTCCAGCTGTACTCGGTTGCATACCACCTACTTAGAGGTGATCTCTGCCTGACATATAAGGCCATGTCCAACCTAGAATTGATGGACATGCTCCACCTAAAGACAATCATATCCCCTTGAGTCACATGCTCCAGGGATCTAACCCTCACCACAACAATAAATAGGACATGCTGGAGGGATAGAGTCCTGTCCCAGAGACTTCCCATGGTCTGCAACAAGATTCCAATCTACATTAGGCAGAGCTCCGCACTAACTCTCTTCAAGAGAAACCCTAACAAGTGGATGGGAAACACAAAGATTATCCCAGGGATCAGTTCAATGGATCTGCTGGACAGAGGCACAGGGAACTAATCTAAGGGGGTGGCAAAAGCCAACATATTCTGGCTAGGCTTATAAATGCCTTTGGGCAGATAGCCTAGTACCTACCTATGAACCTATGAACCTATGATATCTGTCCACACATCATCCCACGTATGTGTCGAACAAACACATAGGGGCTGTGAACAGCAGAGCAAACATAATTGACACACACATACACATTTAGCAATGGTGCGTACACCTGTGAGGTATGGTGCACAGTAAATGCCAGGGTGCTGAATAGGTGCACAGCTGAATAGGTGCAGTGTGTTCCAGGGTAAGGGGCATCACCAACTAAAACAACCCATGCATCACAAAGATGTATAATGTTGGTAACAGGGATTGACTATAGCTGTACTGCATGCTGTTGAGTGCCATATGTCATGCATGTTGACAGATGGGCAATGAGAGGTCTGTGTGTAATATCTTTGTGCAACCTCATCTGTAAGTGTGTGTGTGTGTGTGTGTGTGTGTGTGTGTGTGTGTGTGTGTGTGTGTGTGTGTGTGTGTGTGTGTGTGTGTGTGTACTGTTAAGCAATGATGTACAGGTCTTAAAGTACATTTCTTGTTTTCCCCTCACAAGTGGTGTGGTGGGTCAGGGTCCCTCCTGCAGGCAAATTGATGTTGGTGTCCATACAGGCACTGATAATGATAGGTGTGTTGAGGCACAAGCAGGGTTGTCAGAAGCTGAAGCTGCACCATCGTTTGATGTCCCACTGTTGTCTACCCCATCCCCGCACACAGTCACATTGCCTATACATACCCTATCACCAGTGGCCATAGATGAGGTACAGTTAGCAGGTGGTGGCATGGGACAGGACAGTGTGTTGTCTATGGCACATGTGTCTGGACACAGCAGCCATAGCCAGATGTTCAGCAGGGTGTCACACAGGCAGGTGTGCAGGGGTGCTCATAGGAGGGCTGCTAGTCATCATGCCCCTGGCAGACATGCCACATCTGGTGCCACCAAACACATGTTTCAGGCCATCATGGAGGTACAGGCATGTATGGAATGGTATACCAGACATGGTTTGAAGCTGCAGCGGGCTACTCATTCAGCTGTTATTGACAACATCCGTTATCTTGCAGGTGCCCACCGTTATTTTGCAGAGGTCATGGATAGATGGTTGGGTGAGATGGTGGGAATCTTTGACCGTGGAATGTCTGTGCTTGAGCATATGGTGGGAGTAGTGCAATGGCCACATGGATGTAGGCCAGCAACAGCTGGAGGTCGACATGGACTTGCAAGAAGTCAGAACCACTCCTGTAGTGGCAGTACCATCCTCAGCACTGCAGGGGGGCACTGTCAACACCACAACACAGCAGGCCTTGTGCATGTGGCCCTGGGTGGTCCAAAGAGGGACCTGGAGCCAGCAGACATATGTCATCATCAGGGGAGAGTACCATATCGTGGCTTGTACCTGGTGGTGCCCGTGGAACCCCTGGCAGGCACAGTTCTCATGTCCATGGCCAGAGATGGTGAACTGCACACCCTTCCAGGTATGGTCTGCAGCTGTTCAACAAATCCCTGTATTGGGCAGCCATATGGCAGAACTGTGTGCATGCATACACACAAACATCACCAACACAGCTAAGACAACCCCATACCTACACAGACCATATCACAAAAGCCCAAATAATAATTAAACCCCCTCACATACACATGCTATCAAACATATGGCTCAGCCTAGGTCTCTGGCAAACCAACAACGCACCCTGTGCATATGATGATACCTGTGCCACATCCCTGTCATCCATAACATTGACGCCAGGACAGCCTAATATGGTTCTTATGCACAGGGAGCCTGTACTACGGTGTACCAATGTAATGCTGTTTAACATGTTGTCAGCACTAAAGTTTAATGCTTACATGTCAGGAAGTGTAGCTGTCCAGCCATGATGCACTATAGCTGTTATTAACACTGAGTGAGTGTGGTCTCCATAATGTATTCCATTTGTGTTGTAGGTGTCCATGTGTCAGCAGGATTTTGGTCTGCTTTTGTTTCCTACAAGGGGTATGGCACTGTGGTGACACCTTAACTCTGCCATATCCTGGGTACAGCCAAACACATGTCACAGGTCTGTATAACAGTTACTGCATGTGCCACATGGCTGATAGGTCTGGGGGTGTATACAGGTGAGTGCATGGTGGCTGATGTCAGCAGCCCTTCTACAATGGACAATGGTAAGTGTACTGGGTGGTAAACACCACATGTTTGTGTATAACACACACAGGGGCTTAGCTGTTTATGCAATACACAGGGAATACTGTACACATGGGTGTATGTACTTGTGCAAGGAACCCATTTTAGCCTATGTCCACCAAGACAGAATAGGCACAACAACAAATTGAGAAATAAGCAGTCTGCTAGTTTAATGTCATTGACGATGGTACTGGCAGGGTATATGTCCCTTTCCCCAATGTAGTGCAATCCTCAACTTGGTAAACATAGGTGTGCTGATGTGGGTGGCACAGCCCTATACTTTGGAGGGTGTGAGGTGCTGTATAACCCCAGATAGTGTAACTGACAACTACTTAACCTGTTAACATGAACTGTACAGTATTATAGACAGTTAATCAGGGGGATACACTCAACAACAACAGCAATGATGGTGGCTGTGTCCACAAGATCCACACCCAACTATATATGCCAACCCCAGTATCGCAGTACACCTATACAGTGAGGAAGAGGGCATTTAAACATCTACTACTAGTTGTGATGGAATGAATTTCCACAGGATGATACTTGTGAAATGCTAGTATTTGGCAGGCAGTTGTCAGACAGATGATCTCCTGGGACATGAATATTCTGCAAACTGAAGTAGATCCCTTCACATACACACACACTCTTACTTGGCAACACTGGGAATAGAACCCCTACCTAGAACATGACAGTGAGGACTCAGATTCAATCTTTGCATGCAGAGGCGTTTGGTTCCAGTACTAAAATCTGCAATCTACTCTTACTTGTGAAAGCACTGTCAAGAGTAGTAACACAATGATACACTACATTCCAGTGTGACTGCATATAACCTGGGATACTACCCATGTATGTAACACATTCAAATGGAAAAGAGTGTTGTACAAGCCATATATACTCAGGTGTCCCAGACAGTAGACTCACACCCCTTGCTACTGTAATGCCAGCACATAGACCCATGTTATGTACATGGAATTAAATGCACTTATTAAAAATGTCATTACTCTGCTATGTTATCAGACAGGAATGTGATCAAGCTGTTCCATACCTGCCTTAACCTCTCTGTATCCAACAGCCCTTGTGTACCTAGCAACAGAATAAGCAACCCTTGTAGGTCTTGAACCCAGGACCCTGTACACTATAGTCATGGCACTTAACCACTAAGGCATCACAGCTGTGAAGATGCTTGATGTTTTTCCCAATATATCTGTCAGTACACATGCTGAACAGTAGTGAACAACTGTTTTGACCTCTACAATGGTGTAGTACTTGTAATAGTGTTGAATCAAGTATGTTGTTGTTTCTACATAAAAACATAGATAAATACAGTGTGATTCATCTGGGACGGTATATGCAGCAGTCGTGTACACATAACAAGGATATGGATATATATATATATATATATATATATATATATATATATATATATAATAACAGAATCCAATAAGTGCCGTAGTGAGGTAAATGCTCCTTCGTAGATAGCAAATATAATAATAGAAAATATCAAGAACAAAGGAAGCAAACCATGGATGACAAAAAAACCAAATCACCATACGTCTCGTACAAGTCAAATGTCCTGTGAAAGTATACTCTACAGGCAGCCAAAAGTTCGAAATACTTTATTGTATAGTTGAAACAAAATCCAAACTGATGGTAGGTAAGCGCTTTCACCTGTGGGCTTCGTCAGACCTAATAATGGTTATGACATCAACTATGCTTAAATAGCAGCTCAGACGGGAAAATATAATGATATATATCATCTTAAAGTGCTAGTGCTGTTCATTACTACTACCCAGTATATCAATAGTTCCAAAGGGAAATAAAAAACATCAAATCACATTAAAACAGAGGTATAAATCATCTAAAAGTCTTAATACTATGAAAACCATTAATCGATGCATCATTATCTCCTAAAAACCTATAAACATCAAACCTAGATAAAAACAACATTTCTGAGTAAAATTTCATTTGATATCTAGCATACATAAATAAATAATAATTAGTGAAAAAATCAAATACATATACATATGTACCAAACATCAAAAAATGAAGGTAAACTAAAATTAATAATGTACAAATAATCATTTATGTAGTCTCTGGGACCTCAAAAATGGTTTAATGGGGACAGAAGAATTGAGACCTGGATGATGTCAGATCTAAGCCTCATGATCCATGAGGCTTCCCTGGTCTCAGTGTATATTCTAACATCTCCTCCCCTAGGTCCCGGTTGTATTTGTTCTATTATACAAAAATCAAAGGAATGTGTATCATCCCCTGCCATAATATGTTTTGCTAAAGCATTAGTGGAAGTACCAGTTCTGATATTATATAGATGTTCACGTATCCAGTCTTTCAACATCCTATTAGTTTTCCCTATATAGTACGCTTGACAACCCTCACAGGTAGCCAAGTAAACAATATTTCTAGACTCACAGGTACCATTCACTCTAAACTCATGTACCCTGTTAGTCACTGGATGGATAAAGACGTTCGCTGAATTGATGTATCTACAGTAATTACACTTGTTACATCTGTATGTCCCAAAAATGGAGGGGGGAATCAACTGTTCTCTCGGTTAGCATAATAACCTCTTAAGATTCTTTTTATTCTTGTAAATAAATCTTGGATTTTCTCCAACTATTCCTTTTAGTGTACTGTCTACAGTTAAAACACACCAATGGGTTCTAACAATATCTTTAATCGCACCCACATCAGTGGTATAAAATATGGGGTATGCTATATCCCTATTCACCTTCTCTAAGATATTAGTAAATATTCCATCATCTCCATCTCTCTCATTATTCCCTTGCAAATTCTTAAAATATGGTGCGGCACGGTCCTTCCTAAGGATGGATATATCTTTTGTCCCTTTCAAAACATCATTAGTGGAATAGCCACGTTTCAATAATCTATTACTTAAATCATCAATTTCCTTCTGAAAACCTATATCAGTAGGACTATACCTGGAGGCTCGTATGGCTTGTCCTTTAACAATATTATCATAGACATACCCTGGGTGCATACTCAATCTGTGTAACAAAACGTTTTTATGGCAGGCCTTCCTGAAAACACCAGTATTAACTAACCCATTGGGTAGTCTCTCAACAAAAATGTCAAGGAAGGGAAGTTTCGATGGAGAGAACTCATATGTAAATTTTAGGTAACTGGTATATGAATTAAGCTCAGTAATAAAAATCTCTAAATCAGTGGATGTACCTGTCCATAAAAGGAACAGGTCATCCACAAATCTCCTATAAAAAGGAATGAATCTATTAAAAAATTTAATTTCAAATAGAAAATTCCGTTCCCACTCAGCCATGAAGAGGTTGGCGTAGCTATTGGCACAAGATGTGCCCATAGCCACACCATCCCTCTGTAGGTGGAAACTCCCATCAAAATAAAATATATTGGACTCCAGTACCATTTTCATAAATAACATAAGGAGCTCTATCTTATTACCATGCATTTGTGCTTCCCTTCTTATATAACTCTTTACCATTTTAATTCCTTCATTATTAGGGATAACTGTAAATAAGGATTGTATATCTAGCGTAACAAAATAATAATCTGTCAACAAAGGATGAGTCTTATAAAATTCATTCAAATCCAATAAAAAACCTTTAGTGTCACATAGAATGAATACATTAGAATCTACTAATGGCCTTAATTCTCTCTCTATATATAGATAGGGGTTCTGTAATCCACCCTCTACCTGCCACAATGGGCCTTAAAGGGGGATTTGTTAGTTCTTTGTGAATTTTGGGAAGCCCATGTATAATCGGGATTAATGGGTATTTAACATCTAAGTACTGATACAACTCTGTACTTATTGCATTACACATATATAGTCCTTCCAGAGTACTATGTATATTGACTATTATAGAATCAATTTCATCTCTTTCTATATGTCTATAAAAGCTGTTATCAGACAACATATCATTCATCTTAGTAACATAGTGTACCATGTCCATGATTACTATCCCGCCTCCCTTATCTGCTGTGCTATGAACACATAGTAATTAATTTATCATCACAGCTACTAACTACAGCTGAAGAGGAACTTTTAACTAGGGGTTTATCTTTTATTCCAACTTGTTATAGTAATTATGAAGAAACCCTTAGGGATTTCAAGCTTTTCATCAGGAACATCTCACTTAAAGTTTTCTTTAAAGATAGTGACATTACACATGCCATGAGTCTCAGGAAACCTAGTACTTTTACTCCTCCACCCCATCCTTTACTGACCGCCTTCAGTAAACTAGTGGAAGATGATCTATTCACATAAAATATAGAGAGGAAGATAGTAAGGAATAGATCGAATTTATCTTTCCAACAGCGACAAGCATTGAATAATTTAATGAATGACGCTAGTAGAGCTATACAACCAGCAGATAAGGGAGGCGTGTGGACCAAGCCTGACAAAGTGGATGTTTACAGCCATGTAAATGGGGTTATCATGAAAATACTGGAATAGATAAGCTCACACAGTTTATGCATTCACACACACCTGTCTGTCCTGACACATAATAACCAGAGGAGCAGAGGTCACAAGCCCACATACTACCCACTAGTTAGTGACATAAATCTACACAGCATCCCAATGCTTTGTCAGAAATACACAACAGTTATGGTGGCCCGGCAACAGTACATGTGACAATATCTAGATATAACATCACACTGGGTAAGTACACTGAGCTGCTAGGCATGTCACAAAGCACTATACAAACTACAGCCAGATTGCCACAACACTGGCCCCGATTTCTTAGATGGGAATACACATGTACCTGCAAATATAGCAGGCTCTACAAGCATGTAACAGCATGGAGTAACAGACACCTGTGTAAAAGTGCATACCCACAACCAATCTGAACACAACCACAGTCACATATGGTAAGCATACTTAATATTACATTATATGGACTTTGTGAACAACACCATCCTCATATGTGCCATTCACACACCAACCCTACATATACTAGGACAATGCACAGTGTATTCCAATGTTTGAGTGTGGTATGGGACATGTGTCCGTCTGGCCCTACAAACATGTACTCCGATAGGGTACCATACACTGCAGCAGCATGCAACATCACATAGCATAGGAACAAGAACAATGACATCTACCACAGTCTGTACACAGGCCAAGGTACATATTCACATTATATACTCTGTCAACAATACTGACATGTTCCTGTGATTAATCCATACATTTACTGGTGTAACAGTGTTTATTTTGACATATCTCTACTGAGGGATATGAAGTCAGTAACTCACATCGCTGTCACCATGTACTGACTGCAATCTTTAGAGTATGCTACTGCATTTCTAAAGATGTGACATGTGTGAGTAACACAACACATGTAAGACTCCAAACACTGGCCAGTCTGCAGATAGCCCTACAGGTGGGAGTTTCCCCAACCACATAACACTGTCATGACAGATATTAAATCATGTAAACCAGCCATAGCCACACAAACCCTGTTAAAGCAGCATTACTTCAAATGTAGGAGAGCAATACTTACATTCTGTCCTCATGTCTGGAACATCCCCCTCCTGTTTGTTGGCCTATCTCCACAGTGTATGTTGTAAGAGGTATATCCAACTTTCCTCTGTGATGTTGTTTGTCAAACACCAACATGAAGTCCTGCTCACAGTGAATGAAGAAGGCCAACACCCACATGCTGCTCTTAGTTATAGGAGTGTGTTTCCATGCAATTGGCTATGGGAATGATACCATAGCTGTTCCACATGCATTCAGCTAGTGAGGGGCTACAATTCATGCACAGGCCATCAGCTGATCATGAGCATCACTTAAAAAACACAAGCTGCTGCCTAAGCACAGCAGGTGCACTTTTCCACATCCACCAGACAGGGAGTGAGAGAGACAGAGACAAAGTAAGAAAGGGAGGGGATAGGAGAGTCAGATCTAAGCATGTTTGTGTCACACACTTACCATGGAGCTTACATGCTGGAGAGCTGTCCAAAGGTATCTTTGAAGGTGAGTGACATCAGCAATAGTGATAAAGGAGGGATAAGGTAGGTGTAGTACATGTGGCTGTCCACAAAAGCAGGTGTCAAGGAAGACACAACCACAATCTCTCAGGGACTCACACACATTATCACAGTTGGCAGGGTCAGGATTAGAATTCCTAACTAACTAGTTTGCTACACTACAGTATTAATCAGGTATCACATGCACCACAGAGGTTATCAGGCTGATATATGGGCAAAGGGTATGTCAAGGTGACTGACATCAGAAGGCATGCTACAGTAGGGCAATGTGAGGTGGCTTCCAAATCATTAATCTCCACACACACACACACACACACACACACACACACACACACACACACACACACACACACACACACACATGACAGCATTGAGATTCAAACACCTACCTAGCTAGGTATTGCTACTACAGTGTACCACATTTATTGCATACATCATGGAGTTTATAGGGCTAGCCCATACTCCAACAGTGTATTTCAAGGTGAATGACATCAGCAGGCTTGCCAAAGTAGGGCAATGGAAAGTGTAGTGACTGTGACTGGCCTCAAAAGCATTGATCCTGAAACACACAAACAAACACACATAGTCTTACAGTTGCCATGTCTGGGATTAGAACTCCTACCTAACTAGTACATTATGCTATAACATTACACAATTATAGCACATGCCATGGAGCATATAGGGCTCGCCCTACTCCAAAGGTGTATTTCAAGGTAAATGACATCAGCCAAAGTAGAGCAATGGAAAGTGTAGTGACTGGCCTCAAAAGCATTGATTCCTACACATACAAACAAACACACACAGAGTCCCACACAGTCCATGTCTGGGATTAGAACTCCTACTTAACTAATACATCACACTATAGCATTACACAGTTATAGCATGCACCATGGAGCTTTGAGGGCTAGCCCTTTGCTAAAGGTATATTTCAAGGTGAACGACATAAGCAGGTTTGCCAAAGTAGGGCATTGGAAAGGGTAGTGACTGTGAATAGCCTCAAGAGCATTGATCCCTACACTCACAAACAAACACACACACACCACACACACACACACACACACACACACACACACACACACACACACACACACACACACACACGCGCGCACACACACACACACACACACACACACACACACACACACACACACACACACACACACACAGTCACACAGTTGTTATGTCTGGAATTAGAACACCTACCTAACTAGTACATCACACTATAGCATTAAGCAGTTATAGCATGTGTTATGGAGCTTATAGTGCTAGCCTTTCTCCAAAGGTGTGTTTCAAGGTGAATGACATCAGCAGGCTTGCCAATGTAGGGCAATGGAAAGTGTAGTGACTGTGACTGGCCTCAAAAGCATTGACCCCTACACACACACACACACACACACACACACACACACACACACACACACACACACACACACACACAAAACAGAGTCACAGTTTCCATGTCTGGGATTAGAACTCCTACCTAGTTAGCACATCACACTACAGCATTATGCAGTTATAGTACGCTCCATGGAGCTTAGAGGGATAGCTATTCTCCAAAGGTGTATTTCAAGGTGAATGACATCAGCAGGCTTGCCAATGTAGGGTAATGGAAAGTGTAGTGACTGTGACTGACCTCAAAAGCATTGATACCTACACAGACAAACACATGAGTATCACAGTTGCAATGTATGGGATTAGAACTCCTACATCACACGATAGTATTACTCAGTTACAGCATGCACCATGGAGTTTATAGGGCTAGTCCTGCTCTAAAGGCATATTCCAAGGTGTATGACAGCAGCAGACTTGTCAAAGTAGGTCAATGGAAAGTGTATTGACTGTCACTGTCCTCAAAAGCATTGATCCTTACCCACACAAACAAACACACAGAGTTTCACAGTTGCCATGTCTGGGATTAGAACTCCTACCTAATTAGTATGTCATACTATAGCATTACACAATTATAGCACATGCCACGGAGTGTATAGGACTAGCCCTACTCCAACGCTGTATTTCAAGGTGAATGACAGCAGCAGGCTAGCTAAAGTAGGGCAATGGGGAGTGCAGTATGTGTGAATAGGCCATAAACTATTCCTCTGGAAGCACACACACAACACTCAATCATACACAACTTTACATTTGACAGGACCGTGTATACAACTGCTAGATGTATAATGACTTGTACTGTCATGTTACACAGTTATCACAAGCATCACAGACACTATAGTTCTGAGGGCTACCAGAAGCAAATGTCTACAGTGATAGACAATTGCACATCATGTGGTATTGGCCAATTGGATGTATGCTGGGTGGGACAGGCCTCATGTTGGGAAGCTCTTTGTCACTGTCTGTCAGTCTCTTCCCCACATCTATGTATGTGTATGTTTGACCTATTATAGTGTGTTGTCCTTGGATATATGTCTGCATTCCTATCCGATGTGCGTGCAAAGCATGACTGGTATGCAATGTGGAGTGTGTGCATACACATCTGTGATGGACAGATAAGTATAGTCCATGTGTGTTGCCAGACATAGGCTTCATTTCTGTGTGGGAGCATGCTCAGTATAACCTTCTGTATTGAATGTGTGAATCCATTCCAGGTAGGTTGTACTCCAGTGCAGACCATTGTGTTCTACACCTATAGCTAACTACCTTTCTCTACAGGATATCTGTAGATAGGTTGACAATATGGGGTCACAATGGGCAAAGGATAGTGGGATACTGTAAATAATTGTTTCTGTGCTGCTTCTGCTACATGGTTTTGGTGTTAGCAGAGATATTCCGACATATGTACTGTTTTACACTGTGATGTTTTATGTCATCAGCTACTAACAGGTATACGTATTTGCTTGCAGTAATTTCCTGAAGAATACAAAATGAATGAAACTGTGTCCAGTATTGTGGTCTGCAGCCTACATATTCTTGCACAATCATGCCATTCTGGAGGGGGAGCTGCAGACACTTGCTGATGGGTCTGTATAAATGGTTCAGCACCTTGGTACTGTGGTGGCTGAGGATCCCATGCTTGTACTGCTATTGATGTGACAGACTGGCCATATCCTGCTGTGCCCATATCTCACAGCTGTACAGATTCACACAGGTTACCCAGAGGCAGGGCTCATATTTCTGGTCATTACCCCTTCACATTGTGGTTTATGAGCAGGTTTGTAGCCACCCATTACTGTGTTTGCAGACAGGGATAGTATGTGCACACATCTGAGTTTCAGACTTCACACACTCCATGATGTCCATGCTTCTATCCCCCCTCTGTTATTCTATCCTCTTCCGAACATTATGCAAACAACATCTGATAAGTATCCCTATAGTTATCACTTCATCCCAGCAGTATTTAAGGGTTGGTCCACAGTTCATGCAGTAAAACATGGTGGACATCCTACTTGGATTTGTCAACATGGCCTTGCATTTGTGTTCTGTGGACTGTGTTATGTCGTTATTTGGGAGTCCATGAGATAACATACATTGGCAGTACAGGCGAGCCACAGGCCTTTTACAGAGGACTGTAGAGCATTTGGTAGTGATGCAGGCCAGCTGTAGCAGGCCAGTGCATTGTGTCACTCCTACAGTCCCAGGCTGCAAGCCACTGTATTCCCCTGGGGTGACAGGGTAGGTGTGCAAGGTGTTAATGACAACAGTTTCCGTCCTTATTAATCCATTAGTGTGAATGCTGGCAAGGTGCTGCTTACAGATAGGAACACACCTGCATGGGACACCTCTTCACCATGCTGCATTCTGAGGATATTCCCATACAGAGGTGGGGGTCATATTGTACTCATTCCCAACAGCAGGGATATGACTTGTGAGGTTCCTGTGGTTGATGGTGGGGTGAGCTGAGTGAATGTGTGCTATGGAAGCTACTTGCAGCTGACTCACAGATATATATATATAGGGCATTCCACTTATGCTGGCTTGTGCGTGGACATTAGTGGTTTCTCAGTACTTCATACCTGTGCCTTTTGTGGTCTGCCAGTGTTTGGCCAGACTACATCAGTATTCCATACTACACAGCTAACTAATGTGCTGCTAACCTGTATGTACAAATGCAAAGGTGTGTCTATTTGATGGTAACATTTTATACACTCTCTGTGTAGGGTACTTCCACATGTGTACTGTTTGTATGTCTGGGCCCACATTCATGCTATGTCCATCTTTCAGATGGTGACAGATATTACATCTGAACAATTAGCATGGATTACTGCTGGATTGTGTCTTGCTGGGATACATTATGTTTGGCACTGCAGTTGTGAGAACTTGACCCTGTCATCAACTGTACTGGCCACTGGCCACCAGGACACAACCCTCCATGCCTACATGTTGACCACTTTCACACAATATACAACTCACAAGAACGTAACACACGTAGCCCTGCATATTGTACATGTACAACAATCTATCCCGCTACTTTGGCCAGCTCAGGTAATCTATGCTCCACTATTATACCCACACATACATGTTACTACATTTCTACATAGGATTGTTGGGGGTGGCACACCTGACAACTGTAAACATTTGCTATGACTGTACTGGTATTTCAGGTACTCTGTTGGCTTCCATTTCATTCTGTATCCTGACCTATCATGCAGACTAGAGGCATATCAGTGTAGTACAGTTCTTAGGATTTATTGACCTACATTTCAGTTTCAGACTTCTTACCCTTCAGAACTAACATCCCACTGCCTGACCTGTTGTAGTCTGTCTGTGTAAGCCTGGAGGGGGGCTGTTCTTCGGAGGCCTTACCACAGCCTTTCTTTGTGTTTGTCTACACCTGTCCTCCTGGCTGAGAGTGTTGTTGGGTATGTGAGCTTCAGTGACATGCATGTGTGTGTCCTATGGACATACATTTGGCCCACCACATGTCCTGCAGTGGCTTTTGTCACCTTGTCTAGTACTGCCTACTATGTTGACACCGGTATTTGTTATGGATTTCATGCTGCTGATATAGGTGTCTACTATCTGGTGCCATCCCATTCAGCCTCCGAATTCCCTTGCATGCTCACATCCATACCATAGATACAAGTATCAGAACATACTAGTCCATTCAGCAATTGATAGTGAGAGTGACTTACCTTGTGACTGTGCCAGTATTGAGGATGGTGCTGGAGGGCTGACTGTGTTGGATGCACATAGTATACTCCCAATACATGGTAAAACACAGGTAGTGTCATGTCTGGCATCCCTTTTACTGTATGTGTGAGTCAGAGAGAGGTGTCATTCACTGGGTTCCTACCATGTCAGTGTATGTGCTATGCGTTGCCTCTTTGCCAAGGCCTGGGCATACTGGGCATGCCTCCTTCTGCCTACAGGGGCAGGCTCAGGTTGTTCCTCCTCCGAGTCACTCTGTGCCTGTGCTGGTCTTGGCAATGGTGGGGGGCTGTATGGCCCTGCCCCATGCTGTTCCTGCTGCAGCTGTTTCTGCAGCATCATATTGTGTAGCATGGTACATACAATAACAATTTGGGTACATGTAGCTGGTGAGTACTGCAAGGCTCCACCAGATATGTCCAGGCACCAAAACCATGACTTGAGCAACCCAAACACATTATGATGATTCTGGTCTGTGTGTATGCCTCATTATGGAGTTCTTGCTCTGGTGTGTGTGCATTTCTGATGGGTGTCATCAGCCCGGCTCCAGTGCATAACCAGCATCCCCAACTAGGTGGCCATATGGGATGTCCCCATTGACAAATTTCTGGTACAGCTGTGTCATATGCCAGATGTGGGAGTCGTGATAGCTTCCAGGGCTGCCAGCATGCACATACATTATAATGCCCTTGGCATAGCACATGACCTGGCAGTTGATGGAGGGGAAGCCCTTGTGGTGTATGTAGACTCTACCCTGCTCACCGGGTGGTGCCTTGATGTGTATATGCATGCAGTCAATAGCACCCACTACCTCAGGATATTCTGCTATTTGCTGGAAAAGATGCATATTCCTGGTCAATGCATCACGGGTGTTTATGAAATATATGTGCTCACCGGCATGTGCTGATATGGCATCCAGGAACTGGTGAAGTACCCTGGATGCTGATGCCTGTGAGATCCCCATGATATCCCCAGTTGGCCTTTGGAAGGTACTTGTGACTAGTATTCTTAAGCCTACACATACCTTGGTATCCACAGGGATGAGTTCCCCTCTGTTGGTTGTGTGTGTGAGGTGTGGCAGGCACAGCTCAATAGTTTGCTGTAGGAGGTCCCTGTCCACCCTATAGTGCTCCACTATCTCCAGCTCATGTAGCCCCTGGTAGGTTACCCTGGGTCTGTACACTTTTCTCCTTCTCCTCACTGTGGGTTGTTCATCAGCATTCTCATCCTCACCACCCTCAGCCTCTCCCACATGTTGATTTATAAGAGAAAAAGCATCCCCTATCATTTTGTTGCTTTTGTTAGGTAAAATTTCCACATTTGTGTAGAGTTTGTGGGAAAAAAAAACATAGGGAAAGGTGTTTGCATAGTTTATAGTAGTGTGCTGGGTGGGCTGGGCTGGTCTGCTGCCTGTGTAATTGGCTAGTTCTGATACATTTCATCTGCCAGCTATGCTAGTTCTCCTTGATTACCTTCCTACTGCTATTTTCCCTTCCTATTGCCTTCCTGTTTAAGCCCCGAGGCATGCCGTGCAAACCAAGTGCTCAGATGTGAACGGAGCTGCTATTTCCTGTCTTTTGTTTTTTTTTAAACCTGGTGCGCACTGTGCACACCCGTTTAGGCAACGTAAACATCATTTAGCAGAAACTGGCCCTCCCTGGACATGATCACACTCTGCATTTCTTAATGGAAGATAATACAGCCTTAAACACACCTCCTGCCTTAGCTGTGCTTAGCCAAGCACAAACACAGGCCACAGGGCTCCAATAAGCTTACAGCATGCATGACACACCCCTTTATGAAGTCATCTAGCTGTTAGGCTTACACTGTGGACTTAATGCACGGTTGGGTGTATGCTAGCACTGAGGGGAAATCTGTGATTCAGTATCATTTTCTCATTTGCATAGGATTGACTGCTAATTCATGGTTACAAATCCGACATTCAGCCTCCCCCCTTAGCAACCACAATTCCATAGTCTTGTTGTGTTATGCATGCTGTTGAATATTATGGCAATATTATAATTTTTGGTTTAAAAGCTTATTTCCAACTTTTTTTTTTTTCTGGCTGATCCCGTTTGCGCATTGCTGCCCTGCGCTTAAACGGCCAAAATTGGCCAACAAAAAAAAAAGTAAATTTTTATAATTTTGAAATTATTTTTCATGCCTATGGCCATATATTTGGCCTTTGGCATGCCAAACCCTTCTAAAACATACGTTTTTACAAGCTATCATGCCTCCGTTTTGTAGTTTGCAGAAATATATTCAGCTACTGGCTGAATTACATTTCTGCAATCTACACTATTCCTGCACAGACGTCTGCCTGTTCCTGGTTTGATAATTCACCTCATTTGCATGGTTTTCACCAGCAGTTGAGGTAATTATCATACAAGGGCTATGTCCATGCAGGAATAGTGCAAGAGTGCTCATGCACGTCCCGGGAGCTTATTACTGGATTGCATGCCAGCCATATTGCCTGCAGCAGCTCTTGCACTTTTTCTGCATGCTGTGCAGAGATTGCTGAATCCTGGGGCATGTCTTTTTTGCTAGGTGATATACACTACCACATTGCATTAAATTAAAGTAAAAATACCCCCTTTCCCTTCCATCTACTCCCCTACCTTTCTTCCACAAGTTAAGCTATGAGTGACTCCTGGACCTTTTTGTGATCCATATCTGGCATACCATACCATGGAGGTTCACTAGGCATTTAATAATAGTATTCAGCATGGAAGCTCACCTTCCATCCTCCATTACACATCTCTTCAGCTGCTGCTCATTATCTCAGCAGACCAATGACTAATACATTTCTTCCCATACTTACTAACCCATATATCCTCAAAGTCCATTAAAATTCCTTTACACATTTAAGAAGTATAGTGTTAAATAATAAAAAAAGCATATCCTTTACATAAGTATGATTTTTGTCACACTGTATCTTTTATATATCAAAGTTTTTAATTGCTGACATAGATTATATATCATATGAAATAAACATTTTACTAAACTTATAGTATCAAGAACATCATACAGTTGCCTTTCCACCTAAAAAAATGTCCATTATATCTTTTAGAAGTAAATGCAGTACACAGTCAAATGACTTCCCCTGCTGCAAAACTACTTGTATTCATATTTAACATTTATGAGTGGGGGTTGTAAAATTTAAACATTGTACTATTAAATGATTAATTCATTCTGCTTTGTGTAGACTCAGACCCAGAGTTTTCTACCATAAAGCTTAATAAAATGTATGCCAGACTACAGCCCTCAGAATGATGCAATTCAACTCCATATCAGCATTTTTGCAGTGATGCCTTATTTACTACTAAAACAAACTGTGTACATATGCTACCGGTCATACTCGTATTGCAATTAATAAATATTCAAGTAAAACAGCAGGACTCAATAATGTCTTTAGGTTCCAGTATCAAAATATTTAAATAAACAGGACTTGGTTACTCAGGAGCATCGTTGGCGGTTTTGTGTTTTCAGTTAATAAATATTGTCACAATATAAAAACGCACTACATATTTATATACTGAGCTTCTTTGGTTTTCAGTTCTATGTAAATGAAAGTAATTTACAAATGTTATTTTTTATACACCAAATAGCCTATCAAGATATAGCATCCCTTAAGATTAATTAGACCAGCTGAGGAAATAAGACCTTTCTTTAACAAAACCTAATAGATAATTAATGATATTTTATTTATTTATTTCATACTTTTATTGACCAGGGTAGTCCTTCTGAACTGTGGTAGACCCTTATCAGCAGAGGCCTGGGAAAAAAGCTCCGGTTACAAAACAGGTAGGTTTATACTGTAGAAAAAAATGTTAAATTTAATGTGACAATATGGACATACTATAACTGAAAGGAATCTATACTAGAGAAAATCTACAGTTAGTAAATACAAAGTTATCAAATTGTCATACATGACAAATTGGAATACCAACTGAGGCTTAAAATGTAATTTGCAATTTTACATTTTTGGGTAGGAGAAATATGAGAGAGAATATGTGGGCAATATGAGTACAAATCAAAGGGGAAGTAAAAATGCATGAGTAGTATATATATATTTGTTAGCTGATATAGGTTCATAGGTTCATAGGTAGGTACTAGGCTATTGGCCCTAGGCCTATATAAGCCTAGCCAAACGGTACCCTGGCTTTTGCCACCCAAGAAAATTATTTTCCTGTGCCCCTGTCAAGCAGAGCCACAGAAGTGATCTCAGAGGTGAATTTCCTATCTCACATCCAATCATCAAGATTTTTCTTGAAGAGTGCTAATGAGGAGCTTTGTTTGCTATAGAATCTATCCCTCCAGCATGTTCTGTTTATTGTGGTGACAAGGTTTAGGTCCCTAAAGCGTGTAGCTCAGAGGGATTGGGCTTTCTTTACGTGGAGCATGTCCAATAGCTCTGGGTCTGACACAGCTTTGTATGTTAGGCTGAGATCGCCTCTGAGTAGATGATATGCGAAAGAGTAAAGCTGGAGTTTTTTGAGACCGTCTGCGTAAAGCATCTGTTTGAGGCCGGTAATCCTCTTTGTTAGGTATTTCTGCGGCCTTTCCAGTTGTTGTAGATGTCTTGTGAGGTAAATACCAAAAGAGGCATTGTACTCTATAATGGGTCTAATGAGTGATGAGTAGAGGGGAACAATGACCTCTTTTTTCCTAGATGAGAAAACTTTTATGATGAGGTGTGCCACGTGGAAGGATTTCCTGACTACTGTGGCGATGTGATTATCAAAGGAGAGACTACTGTCCACCTGTGTCCTAGGTCTCATCACACTTTCAGTGATAAGTAGACTATCGCCTATGTGATAGTTCATGGGTACTGAATTTTTACCAAAAGTGATGACAATGCACTTTTTGGCATTGAGCTTGAGGCCATGGCTTTGACACAAGGCATCTGTCTCAGTGAGGCCCTTTTGTAGGATGTCCACATCATTAGGAGTTTTGATTATGGCTCCTAGTTTGCAGTCATCTGTGAATTTTGTTAGCCAAAGACCTTCTGTGTTAGTCTGTACTTCAAAGAAGTAGATACCAAACAGGGAGAAGACCTAGGACTGAACCCTGTGGTACTCAACTTGTCAATAATCTGAAGTTGGATTTAGAGTCTGCTACTTTCACAGTGCGGATTCTATCAGTGAGCCAGTTGGCAACCCATCGTGTGACATAGGGATTTATACCTAGTATAGTGAGTTTATTTATAATTCCAGAATGGGGGATGGTGTTGAAAGCTTTGGTGAGATCTAGATAGGCTGTTTGAACCACCTTACCATCATCTACGGCTTTGGTGACCGCTTCAAAGAAGTCTATCATGTTTAGGAGACATGATCTGCCTTTTACAAACCTGAACTGGGTTGGGTCCAGAGTTTGGAGATTGCCAATGTCATTGTTTATAAGTTCCATGATGATACATGCGATAGCCTTGCAGACCAGGCTCGACAGGCTAATGGTAGTTCCCGGGGTCCGTGGTGGCTCCCCCTTTGTAGAGTGGGATAACCGTTGCTGTGCACCATTCAGTGGGCACAAAGCCTGAGGTGAGGCTATGATTGAACACGGTACTTAGGTGGTGTGCCAGTTCCTTCTGTAGTTCATGTAGAATGCAGCCTGGGATGTTGTCAGGTCCCATGGATGCTGTGTTCTTGGCTTTGGAGAATGTGTTTTTTACCTGTGCAGCCCTGATTACAGGAATTTTGCATTCTTCTGGTATAGAAATGGGCCCTTTAGGGGATGAGAGAGGGGTAAAGTTAGCACTGAACCTATCTGCCAGGATGTTGGCAATATCAGTTGGTTCTGTATATTTAGTGCCATTGTGCTGTAACTCAGAGCAGATCTGAGTGTTGCCATTGAGATTCTTGACGTAGCTATAAAATGCTTTGTGGTTGTCTTTAGAATCAGTGGTGGTTTTGTTTTCGTAACTAGCTTTGGAGGATTTTATGAGGGATCTCAGCTTCTTACTGAGGCTGACCATGGAGTTCCTCCAATCATGGGATTTTACTCTTTTTTGCAACAGTTTCTTTCTTCTGTTGTAGAGTTTGGTTATAGCAAGGAACCACCAGATTGGCTTCCTTTTTTTGGAGGATAGCATCTTGGTTCTGTTAGGGATTGCACGATCCATGCACTTGTGTAAGTGCTTATAAAGTGCAATTGTATATGATTTTGCAGTGGTACCTCTATTGTCTGTCAGCATGGGTGTCGTGAAGTTGGCTTTGGAGATATTTTTTACAGTGGTTTCCCTAATGGGGGGGTGGGAGTGGGATGTGGATGTCTAGGGTGATTTGCTTGTGGGCGGATATGACCAACAAGGAATTGACCTCTGGTGTGGAGCACTGATTGCCCATGTTGGTAATGACCAGGTCTTGGATATTGCTGCCCCTAGTGGGGGTGTGGATAAGTTGATACAAGGCATTGGAATTTATGAATTCCAGAAAATGCTGAGCACAACAGTTGATACATGAGTAGTTTTCCCAGTTAATGGTGGGGTAGTTGAAATTGCCCATTATTAGGGTGTTAGGTTGTACCCTAATATTTTCCAGTGTATCAAGAAATGAGGAGTGGGAATCCTGGGGCATGTTGGGGGATCTGGAGCAAGCTACAATTTGTATTGTGGTCTTGCCCAGAGTTAGTTGCACTTGGATAATCTCGAATGCATTATGCTGAGCAACTAGCCTGGAGGTGTGGATATCCTTAATGAATATGGACACGCTTCCACCTTTACTGCTTTGATCCGGGTTAGGTAGCCGAAAGATGTGGTATGAATTATAGCCTGGTAATGCAGGGGTGCTCTCTGGAGCCTTGAACCAGGTCTCTGTCACTGCACAGATGTCGATGTTCTCCATTTTAAGGAGTGCCTCGAGTGAGTGCATTTTGAGGTTTAGACTTCTAGCATTAAGTAGCATTGCCCTCAGATTTTACTTGGTTGTACCTGTTATGGTGGTGAATTTGTCATTTCAATCCTGCCTAAAAAAAGGCACTATAGGGGTGGCAAGAGCCTTAGCCAGTTTCCAGAATCCCAAGAATGACAGGTGCAGGCCATCTCTGGCAAAGCATTGTAGTTTGTCAATCATGTCATCCTAGGCAGACAGATACTGGATGCCCTTAGAATGACACCCAAAGCTTAGCCAATTGTTGAAGTCAATCATTTTGTCCTTGTACTGTGGTATCATTCTGGGTGATGGCAGGATGCTACTCAGGGCTAGGGTCATACCTGCCTGGGCTACAAGATAGAACAGCTCCTCCATGTCACTTTTCATGTAGTCCAGGGAGGTATGTATCAGATCATTCACACCAACATGGACAACGACAGAATCATATTTGTACTTGTTGTGCAGTGACCTGAGTGAACGTGTTATGTGGTGGATCCTGGCACCTAACAGGCAGCTGACAGTAACTTTCTCTTTGTTTAGCCTGGTGAGTGGAACATCAGTGTGCTTGATTATAGAGTCACCTATGACTAGAGTGTGGGGTACGTTGTTATACCTTATGGGCTGTGGTTGAGTGGCACACTGAGTTTGTGGGCTATGTGTCATTTGGGTTGTGTTGGGGGGTGGAGGTTGCTTGCGTTTCTGCTTTGGAGGTCCCTGTTTCTTGGGTAGATTTTTTTTGAGAGCCTCCGCGAATGTAGGTGTTTGTTTTGTGTTTCTATGTGTGTGTGTGTTGGTGGTGCAGGTTTTGAGGGACTATGTGATGAGTGTGATGTGGTGCAAGTGTTTACCTTCTCCTTTTCTCTGGCTAGTCCAGTCTTGGGTGAAGAGAACTTTGCTTCCAGTTTGGCTATATTAGTGCATCTCTCACAGGTTGTAGTGTTGGGTGGTAGGAGGAGAGGGTTGTCTGTGTACATGAGGCAATTGTTGCATTGCCCCAAGATATCCAGATTCATCAGGTAGACAGGAGAAAACACCGGGAGCTGACCTTTGGACATGCATGGATAGGTGCTTATTTATTAAGTACTAAAAACTGTTTTCCTCTAGACAAGTGAGGAAAGTTGAGTGCTGTAGTAATTTGTAGCTTATTTAGTGCTTACAATGAGCTCTAAACAAGTGCTGAGCTCAAAAAAAAAAAAAAAAAAAAAAAAGAAACTGGCTAGTTCTAAGAAACAAAATTAAGCTAGAAGGCTTACCTCCAATACAGAAAGGCGTGGGGGCTCAGAAGATTACAAACAGTCTTGGATACAGCAAATCTGTATCTGGACTAGATGACTTACAGGAAAGGCAGGAAACAAGCTTAGAAAAAAAAATATATATATATATTTTTTTTTTTTGTAAAGTGGAAAGAGGAAAGGAGGAGCAAAACCTAACTGAGTTGGCCTTGTCAAATGTTCTCCCTGGATTAGGTAGAATGAGGTAATGACACTAGACTGGGAGGAGTGTTCCAGATTAAATTTACACTAGGGGTGGGCAACTGCAAAGCCACCAAGTATAAAAACAGGATACCAATAGGGATGGAGGGTAGGAAACAAAAATCAGAACAAACAAACCCAACCAGATGCTTAACAATTGTATAAAATTCTAGTTAATACCAGACACACACAGTGAGTAAAATAAAAGTGCTATAAATAACTCAGAAATAAGCAAAAAACTGGATACTTAATGTTATATATCACAGATTAGTAAGCTCAGAGCCCTTCCTCTGACTTCCTCCGATTAGCTCAGTGTGAAATGGCAGAAACACTCACAAGTTAAGTTCTTAAGTAACAAAGTTGAAACCTGAAACAACTTTAAAAAAAGATTGAAATAACCAATGAGCAGCTTACTCCAAGGCGTAGTCCAGGCAACTCCAGTCAGCCAATGACCACAAACAATTCACTCTCACTAAAATGCTATACTGGCTTTGACTAAGCTATGAGGGCCTGGAACATGTGCTTAGACACACAGCCTCTACTAACAAACAACTAGGCCCAAAACACAAGCCTGAATATGGACAATGCTACACTACCAATACTACGTAAGTAGAAAAAAACTGCAGAAATGTTTAAACAGATAAAAGATCAAGGAGACTCTAGAGAATGCTTTTAAATGTGAACAAGTTGTATGACACACTCCTAGCAGGAAATCAGAACAAATAATATAGAGGTAAAGAAAGATGAAGTAGATATATAAAATAATGAGTATGAGATGGAATTTTACTGAAGGAGAAGAATTGTCAAAGGGGTAAGTTGAGACAGTAGAAGTTGCAACAAGGACAAAGTGGTAGAAGACAGTAGAATATTTGTATTGAGAAATGGCTTTGTTGAGATATATGGAAATAATGTAGATCTGTAAGGGCCGAAATGTAGATCTGTAAGGGCTGAGGTAGTCTAGCCTGTGGAGGTGTAATAGGAGAGCTAAGTGCTTTTTTGTTTTAGAAAGGTTTTGATTCTGGACTGGTTAGTTTGTTGTTTGATGTTGGAGGGACTGTAATTCCAGATTTTTTTAAATATAATTTGAATACAGGGACAGACCAGCAGAGTAATGGGTTTTACATATGTATTAAAGGGACTTGTCTGTGGACCATAGTGATCGTGCATGGTCTAAGGTTCCACTAAGGCTTGCAATGTAGGACAGTGTTGTTACTTGTAGATTATGTTATGAACAGTTGCTAATTAGGTGGTTATAACCAGCCTAAATTTTTTAAGGCTATGCAGTGGGGGATTTTGTAGACTGGTTAATCGTGACTTTAGTTATCTTGTTATAGCATTGTTCATGTTTTGTTACTAGAGATGGATGAAGGTTGATGTTGACGGGGGTAATGTATAATAGTGAAGGTAGAAGATAAACAGAGGCTATTTTTGTTTTTTGGCATTGCTAGTTGTCCACTAGAGCTGAGTCAGAAATGACACCAGCAATTACATTGCAACCAATTTATTTGTAATAAGTTTAACCAACAGCCATAGTCCAATAACCAAACATGAATATGATAATTAATAAGATATAACATTCAGTGAATATCCTTGTAGGTTGCCATTACCAGGGTAATTCTGACTAAAGCATAGAGTTTTGGTGCATAATCCCAAGCATCCTTAGACCTGCTGTAAAACCAAGAACCCAAGAGTTAACTCACAACCCATACAGCATTGCCTGGACCAAAACATCCAGGTCATCCCATCTGGTAAGTCATCAAGAGGCCAATGACTGCTATAGAGGGAAGACAAGTGGGGGGGGTCTAAGTTGTGTGGCAACCACCTAAAGGGAATGGAGGATGAATTCACTACTGCTATACACTGGATTTTGTAAAGGCCTACTGGCACAGCTATTTAAAGTGGGAGGTGTCCCTACCTTTATAATATCTCACTTGTGGACAAACTAGCTTACAGCATGCTTTTCTACTAGAGATGAATCAGAAATGACACCAACAATGACCATGGGACTAATATATTTGAAATAACTTTAACCATTAAGCATAGTTCAATGACCAAATATGAATATGAAGATTAATAAGGCATAACATTAAATGACTACCCCTGCTGGTTGGCAGTATCAGGCTGGTTGCAGCTAAAGGGTAGAGTCTGGGTGCATAACCCTAATCATCCTTGGACCTACCTTAAAAGCAAGAACTCAAGGGTTAACTCACAGCCCGTCCAATATTGCCTGGACCAAAACGTCCAGGTCATCCAAGCCTGGTAATCCATAAAGAGAATTGTGAATGCTATAGGGTGAAGACAAGGGGGGCAAAGCCATGAGGTGGTCACCAAGCCATCTGTCTAAGGCACATGCTGCCCCATAGTGCAGCCTCACAAGCCCTGTGACCCTAGTAAGAAACCATGTGAACTAAGAGCTAACTAGTTAATTAAATTGCTTTAAATTAGTCATCAACTGCTAAGGTTACTTGAAGTTGAAACAAATCAAGTCCCAGGTCACTGAAGTGGATACCATCTGGAGCAAAAAAGTCTTTAACTGGTCTTTCCAGGTCAGTGTGCTCTGTGACTCTATTGCCAATGTTCAAGGCAGCTCGGGCAACGTGATGGCGGATGAAACCCCTGGACTTTTCCACTGGTGAACTCTTAAGGGTAACCTTCCAATGCAACCTTGGTAGAATGGCCAAAAAAATGGAATATCCAGATTAAGGGAACACAACCTATGCAGGTCAGATAGCATTCTGAATGCTAAAATTGTCATTGGGATTTTAGTCAGATCATTGACCCCAAGTTTATGATCAAGGCAGTCAGCGTAGGTGCATTAAATCACAACTGGAACAAAATGTCTTACAGTTGCATCCATGACAGTCTTTGAAAGCTGAAACTGTGGATTGTCCAGACAGACTTGTCCAAAATACCCAAATACCTAGATGGCAGAGTGGAGACATACTAGGCCATTCCTTGCATAAAAGAATGCCACAGGATCCAAAAAGAACTTTCATCCCTATGAAGTAAAGAAAGCTTTACTGTCTAATGTGTGAAACGTACGCATCAGATAACAACCTGCCTATCCTTTTTAGGACATTGGTTGAATGACCCTCCTCTGCTAGGTTGGAGCTGCACTCTATGCAAAATGAATAGGAGGAATACCCCTGGATGGAAATGCTTAGGTAAGGAAGGGCTTTCTTCAATGTAGCATAGACTTTTCTGCTAATGGGATAGGGAGGCCTGCCTTAAGGCTGAATACAAGATTGAATGAAGGAATGCTGATTGCCACATCTTAACACAAAAATATGGCAGGCCAATCTACCCTTGCTTCTCTGTCATACTGGAATCTCCCAGCCACCCTGTTACTGAAAGAAAAAAAATCTGCTCCTTTACTAGCTCTAAAGTGCTGCTTCAGAAAAATGGTGAAGGAGGAAGAAAAGAGTTTCAGAATAATGAAACATTAAAGACAGTAATTATGGGGAAAGCCCTCCATTTTAATCCAGGAAATGTAACTCTGTTCAAACATACCATAAAGTTAGCAGTAGGATCCTATACCATTCTTGAAAGCCTCTGCCTATGTCCTTAAATCTGCTTCACTGAGTGGTTGAGAGATATGTCTGCTTTCTAGCCAATGCAAATAGTTTCTTATTATACCCTAACCTGTCATTCCTGACCTCCTTCACCTTCCTGTTTTTTGAGAATAAGAAAAAGGAGGGAGAGGAATTGTTTTAAAGGCTTATCTAAACTGTTAAAACAGGATGCCTTGAGGAATTCACCATGGGTGCACTGATGCTATAGGCATTCTAGAACACTACTCACATGCTTCTACAACCTGCAGAAAAGGAAACCAACTTCTACTTGAGCAACCTAGTAAAAGCATTGAGAGGAATGACCTCTTATTGCCATGCCACACTATCTCAAGGCACACCCAGACCATGAAGCCTAAAGTACCCGCATTCACAAACAGCTGGAGCTTCCCGACATGAAAGGAACCAACAGCCATAGAGAGGAGGAATGTCCCCTTAATTACTTGCCTACGGGATGAGTGTCATTAGTAATAATCAAACCAGTAGAAACACCACCGAATGATTAGCCAAATATACACCTGTTGCAAGCAAGACAAGATCAAGCTGTTTGTTCTCTCCAACACCATGACTCTTCCTCATTGAATTCAGCAGCAACAAGCTATGGACATAACCCCACTCATCCTTGGTGATTTCTCACTTTCCGAGCCCTACCACAGTCTATGTCTTGGGATGGGATGACAAAATTCATCCTCCTTTCTTCAAACTGGTAACCTGCAGAAACACCCTCACTGCTGACACCTCAAGCAATCACCATCCAGTTCACAGGCACCAAAACACTATACCATGTGTATTAAACTCCCCTTTTTATTTTTTATTTCCTTCCTAAAATAATAGTAGTTACTGGAATCCTAGTCGCCAGCAGTCGGCTCCATCCAGATGGCCACTGATCTGGAATGGAACAAGAAAACAGGTCTTCAGCAAGACAGGACTTCACCACTGCTGACCAGCAAATTGCATAGCAGGCCAATGGCATTGCTATTTAAAGCAGGAAGCATCCCCTCCTTTCTGATTTCCCACTACCATACAAACCAGCTTAAATGTGTTTGCTATGATATAGGAGTCCAATTTTTCTGTGAACTTTCTTGATAGCTTGTTGTAATCCATTATCAAACTTTAGGTGGTTATGTATAATGCCAGCAAATAGCTTTGAGTGGGACACAAGTTCAATAGAGTATTGTTTTATGAGGTAATAAGAAAGTAGTTTTATTTATTTATTTATTTGTATAGGAAACACATTTTTGTGTGAAATATAATAACTTGCTTAACATTCAGCAAGAGGTGAGAATTATGAAAGTCAGGTTTCCATAGAATAAAAAGCTTTTGGGATCTTTTCATGAAGTTCATGGAGGACTTAAATTTGATTATCTGTGTAGCATCATCAGCATACTGAAGGACAATTGTACCATTAGCAGCAATGTAAAGGTCATTAATAAAAATGTTAAAGAGTGCAGGGCTAAAGACAGAGCACTGTGGCACTCTGACTGAGATGGGCAAGAATGATGATTGTTCCTTCTGCCATTTTGCTGCCTATAGCCTGTTGGAGGGGCACTACAGAACCAGGAGATGGAGGGAGTATCAAGGCCTAAATGAACAGTCTGTGGAGTACAGTCTGATGGGATACAGTGTCAACCTTAGATAAGTCAAGGAATAAAGAGTATACAAAGTTTCCAGAGTCCCTGTGGAGGTTGACATTATGGGAAAAATTAAGGAGAAGTGTGGTAGTGCTGTGGTGTGGCCTGAAACCGTGTTTGGCAGTAGAAGAGAGGAGGTTTTTATCTATAAAGTATTTGAAATGTTGGTACTGTATACACTTATTGAGTACTTTTGATAATAAAGAAAGAATGACTATGTGGCAGTAGGTGCAGAATTCAGAGGAGTCTCCTGCTTTGTGTAAGTGAATAATAACTTTTTCAAGTACATAGTTTGCTTGGACAGATTTGTTTATGAGGATAGAGACAAGGTATGCTAAAGGATTGGCAGTCAAGCTAATGCATTCTAAAGGAAGATTTTCAGCAGTGAGTGCAGTGAGTTTTAGCCTATGAAGTAGTTTTTTAATGGTAGAGATGGGAATGTGGATAATATGGAAGACTTGAGATTTCAGAGGATTGTTCTGTGGGGATGGAATTGGGGATTGTTTGAAGGCTGTTTATAAGGGAGGTGAGCTGAACTGGTTAGGAATAGGTTTGGTATGGTTTAGTACTGATTCATTGAACTTGCTAGCATGGATTTAATAAATTGTTAATGGAAAACCAGAATTTTGTGGGTTCTTAGTGTATGCATCCTGGATTGAAGTGTGGTGAGTTTTTTATTTTATTATCAGATTGGATTGATTTTTGGTGCAGTTGCAGAGTACTCTGAAATGTTAGAGACTGGTTTGTGTTTTGTTATGAAATCAAGATTGTAAGTCTTTATCTCTGTCTCTCATAAGTTGCTTAATAGTTTTGTAAGACAAGGGGTATGGTCAAACTTGATTGTTTCGTGTCTGGGTGGGGTTAACTGATTTAATATAATGAGAACGTTGTTATTAAAATATGCAACTGCTCCATCCTGAGGTTGAGTTTTTTGTAGATGCCAGTTGTAACCTTTTAGTGTTTCTATGAATATATCCTTATCACTAGAGCTAAGCTGCAGACTGTGTTATAGCTTTCATCATTTGAGGGGTGAGTTGGCAACATTTTAAGAAAGATAGGGAGGTGGTCATTTACAGAGTTTGGGAAGACCAGTGAAGATAGTTTTGTTTGTATCAGATGTGAGGGCCTTGTCTAGAATAGATTATCTGCTAGAGTGTTGGCTGTATCTGGTTGTAGAAGTGATAAGCTGTATGAAGCTGTATAGATTTATGACAGATGTTGGGTTAGGAATGAAAACTGATTTCTAGTCAATATTTGCATCACATAGGTTGATGGCTTCCTGTTTGATATTTGTGGATAGCCAAAATAGAAGGTCTTTAGCTGGGGAATGTAAACATTGACAAGATGGATATTTTTGTGATCACTGATTTTTAAGAAGGAAAGGTAAATTTCAGTATTGTTGAAGGAGGGCGGGCAGACTGGATGTAGTGAAAGTACCAATGAGACACATGTATAGAATTGCTGTGACCCTATTTTTTCTGTGATCTGCCTAGTCAAAAGATGTCATAGCCTGGAGGAGGTACTTCCTCATTTAATGCTGGCTTTAAACCTAAACTATCATGGTTGTGGGGTGTAGCACATATATTTTAGTGTATATGCTTTAACAGTGTATGTAATGAAGAAGTAGAAGAAGTCCTGGGGGGTACGAAGCTTGTTTGAATAAGAGCTATTAATGTGAAGGGAGGTGCTGCTGAGGTGATTGATGGGGAAAGTTTAGGGATGACTACTGGTCCCTGAGCTGAGGTGCATATAAGCAAATGGGGTTAATGGTTTGGCAGAGACTAGATAAGGGCTATCATATTTGGGTCTGTATCTATGTTTAAACCCAAGATTTAATAAGAAGGGATTATACTGTTTGTATAAGATTTTTTGTAGAGGGATATAAGACTGTGGAAAAAAGTGAGTAGGGGAAAAGCTATGGAGAATGTGGTTTGTTTGGAAGTGGACATCCTTAATGCAGATATTATATATACTAGAGTGTGGGGGGGTGTTGTTTGCTTTGTGTAAGGAAGAATGGCATGTAGTAAAGTGAAAAAGAGACAGGAGTAACAAAGCGAGGAGGATGCTACTGAGCAGCAGGATAATTTGGACTAGTCAGTGTAAAGTAGAAGGAAATCACAGAGTGGAAAAGCCATCAGTTGAACAAATGTAGTGTTTGTGGGTGCAATTACTTCAGAGTAATTTCACTAAAAGCAACTTTTAGTGCTAAAGGAGTATGCATTTCCCCTCTGTTATGTAAATATGGGCATGCGCATGTGTTCAATTCCATTAAACATACTGTGTGGTTTGTTAAAAGTGGCTTTCAGCAAATTAATTTTGCAGTAATTGCACTTGCTGAAATTTCCCTTGGAGAAGTCACATTAAATTACTTTCATAAGGGATTTCTTCAAGTGGGGGAACTTAGAAATTTATTTAGGCTGTTTAACAGAAATAGGATAGCTGCTTTGGAGGAGACTGAATGCGCTGAGGTTAGGGGTAGTTGTATTATCACTAAAGAAGAATAGAGCACCCTAATGACTAATGGCTGAACATAAAAGAGGTACACATAGCTGGGTACAGGTGTAAGTAATACTAGTAAGGGTAAGGTCACAAAATTGTGCCCTTCGTGGGACTGCATACAATCTTTTTTAGGGAAACAACATTCACAAAATTTAAGAAATGCTGTGTATATTTACAATTTGTTGTATAGGTATATTAGTTGATGGCTGAGTTGTTAAATGCATATTTTCTCAGATATTTTTGGAATAAAACAAGATCAGTGGAGACTGGAAAGTGATCCATGCCTAGCTTACAAAACATCTTCTGATCCTGGCCTAATAACATCAGAATTAACTAATATAGGGACCTAAACTGCATCTGCACCATAAATAGGACATATTTGACAGGCAGGTATGCATCTGAGAGACTACCCCTTCAAAGGAACAGACTTCTCATTCATTAGAAGCAGAATTCTTCTCTAACCCAATTCAAATGCAACTTGAACCAGTGGGTGAGCAATTGGAAATTTACGTCTGGTCTGACACCTATGTCTTTAGTAGACAAAGGCAGTCTACTAATGCTTGATTACCTTTTTCCGAGCTTACATATACCCCTTAATATAACCCTATGGTATCAAAACTTGTCAGATACATTTGGAAATCATGGCTAGGTGTAAAAATGTTCCTTGGGGTCATTACACTAGTAATTTATTATGAATCTATGAACATAAAAGTGACCTTATAATTCACAAAGGATGTGCTAGTTAGTTTAGCTTAGAGTGACCAACACAAGTTTATGGTTAGTATCATGTTGAATTTGACCTGAGACAATTGGGCCATGGATGAATATAGAGTACCCACTGCAGTTTCAAGTTGGTCAGAATGAATAGTAAACAATTAACTCAGGTAAAGAGGGAGTGTTATTAATCCATTAATGCTAAAGTTCAGTAACAATATAGATATGGAGTATTTAAGGGTTAAGAAGGCCATGAGTTCAAGAAATTTCTTAATATGTTTTTTATTTGTCCTTTGATAACTGGGAAAGTCTAACTGAGCCACTGACTCATTTTCAGCAGAGGTTCAAGGATTAATTACATTTTAAAGAAAATTCTACTGAAAACCACACCAAGGTATCCCAAAAACCAGGATAAATGCTCAAACCCCCCCCCAAAAAAAAGAAAAATGCTAAAGAACGATGCTTACAACCACTTTTTAATACCAAAAGTCAAGATGTTAAGCACACTGCACCATAAATACACATACTTTTATCCTTATATTACTCGGGACTTCATCACAACAATGAATAAACTACTTTACCAGTTTACATAATAAAAAATTAAAATCACATGAATTATCCCCACTGACTGAACCAACACAGACTCAGTTAAATAAACAACAAGTTGATCAAATCTTATAGACAGGTAAGAAGACAATATTAAACTACATAAAATGTGACAGAAAAATGTTTGATGGATATAGATGTAAAATATTTATATATTAATGTGTTCACATATTTGATGTGAGCTGGAACAGATAAAATAAAAATAAATGAATAAATAAAATGTGAGTGTTTTGTGTACATTGTATTTATTATAAAAATTATGAAAATGTTTTGCTTTGAATAAATTCTAAATAAAATACAACTTTGATTAACCCCCCAAAACAATAAAAATATATGTATCTTGATAAAAAAAAATATATATATATATATATATATATACACACACACACACACACACACACACACACACACACACACACACACATATATATATATATATATATATATATATATATATATATATATATATATACATTTATATTTTTATGAATAAAAATACCATATACTATCATTGAGACGCTCATAATATCAACACTGTGGTGATGGAGATCATATTGTTAATAACTGGTGGGTTGGTAGCGTCCAACCTGAGTTGCCAATACAATTTGATTTTCATCTCCCCAAGCCCCACATCTTATATCCTGTGGTCTGATTTCAGTTATCACAAAGGAAAAACCTTTGAACATTATTGAGATTGCTTTTATAAAAGTCATAGTGTTCATATTTATAGCTTTTTAAATTGGCTTTCTGTTTTTCCTATGTAAAAACTGGACATGAAATCCTTACTGTTGCAATTCCCATATTTGGGTCTATATTATTTCCTCAAAGAGACATTCCATCAAACGCCTCTTCATCAACCCTAAAACTGTGAACTTTCAAAATATTGAATCTCCACATAAGTGATTTCTTTCCCTAAAGAATTTGCTTACCCTACAAACAAAAACAAATAACCTCAAACACTACAAAATGGGGGGGCTTTGCCCCCACACCCCCAACATGAGGGACTGTGCCCCCACACACCCCCTAATTAAATATACCAACTCCAAGATTGCACTACAGCAGGGAAAATGGCAAACTGATGAAGATGGTCTAGCGACTTCTTTCCCAAGGAAAGAAATTGCTTCTGTGGATGTTTGATGTTTTCCCAAATGGTTTTGGTTCGAAGATGATGAAGAGAGGAGACTGCCTCTTCAAAGAAATAATAAGAGCCCCCGTATTTAAGGGTTACCTTATCCTTATTTGTATTTTCTAACTGGACTTTGGTATCCTTAATGATATATTTGCATTGTCCACATACCCCACATTTTCTAGTCCTCACTTTCCTTGTGTTTTGAACTGAAGAATCTCCTTGTTTCTAAATTATCCTTTAGATTGTTAATAGTTTTGTATGCAAAATTGTGGCATCCCCTATTGCCCCATACACAAGTATGGTCATCAGCCCTTAAAATGGTTCATTTTTTTCCACTACCTCTCTGATCTTGTCCATTTAGATGAAAAACATCTGTCAACAGCTCCCCCTGGTTGCAATGATATATAATCCAAAAATCAAATGACCAGGTCAAACCTGAGTTAAGAAATAAAATTCTTTATTATGGATACCTAAAGCAGTAAATCAGTTAAGTGCTTTTGTACTTTAATGTGTTAGGACTTCTTCAGAACTACTGAATAAAATTCAAGCATCCCATTGTAAAACCTTCATGACATACCCCATTACTTCAATTGATTTATTTTAAAGTCATATCATGTATTTAAAATGATGTTTAACCTACTACTCTGAAAAATTCCAAAACAACTGTTATAATATAAATGCATTTCATGAAAACATCTTTAAAAATTAAATAAGATAAATTAATGGTGAATATTTACAAAATTCCTGTACATGAATATCAGTTTATCTACTCTAGAAGTTTGATGTTTTAACTCACTAGCAATAGAAATTGATTCTATAAGACCCAGTGAATGAGAATCATCTGTATGTAACTGCTAAACCATTTCTCTATGCAATAAATGGTGTGGCCAATCTCCCCAATAACAAAAATGTTATATGTGTTCAAAAATATGAAATTTGAACTTGATAAAATTCTTTCATAATATTGCATTTCTAGCCAAAACACTTTTACTGTCTTTTTTCTTGATTCTATAATTATGTTGATTTATTCTTTTTTTTAAAACATTTTCAGTTTTCTCAAGAGCAGCACCTTGCCAAATAAATGACCTTGTCAGTGTTACAACTGAACCTGCTCTTTTTCATCCATTTTGTATCTTATTCAACAAATCAATACCCCTCATCAATGTCTATATAGGAACATTGTCTAGAATATCTACATTTCTTAGTCATATAACACCCAGTGTTGTTAACCATAACTGGTCTCTGCAAAATCTTTTAAATATTATTTCTGACCTTATATATAAAAACATGGGTATTTGAAAAAAAGTCTACCTTTAAATCATTGTCACTTTTATATAAATTCCAATTTGTGGACCCATTTTTTATATCAAATGCATCAAATGAATAATGTAATATCACATAATTCAAACTCCTGCCTTCAGTAGAAGTCACCCTTTTTGAATAACTTTCTATTTTGTTCTGGGTAATATTTTATATCCCTTTATGTATAATAGCAGTGCATCTACCACTTCTTTGTTGAAGTACCAAATTATAAAATTCATCAGTAGGTACTTCCAGATACCCATGTTCTGAAAACATTCCTTTTAACTTGTTAAATATCTTCCTACATTCATCATCTTTCAATGTAAGCCTAGAATTTCTTATGCACTGGCTTTTTAGTATCTCTTTTTTATGATGTAAGGGGTGACTAATTTTATAATGTAAAAATGAATTACAGAACATGGGCTTCCTATATATATATATAGACGTCTCAAAGTGGTTTTGCATGCTCTTGCTAATTTTTATGTCCAAATTGTGGATCTCCTGTTCAGTAAAATTATACATAAATTTCAAAAATGTAGTAGTTGTTTCCAACCTTTAACAAAATCCTTTAATTGCTTAAGATTCCCTACCCACACTATAAATATGTCATCCAAGTAATGAAAATAACCCTGACATTTCTTGAGCAGGTCCATTTTGAATACAATATAATTTTCCCATCTAAGCGGGACTACATTAGCAAATATTTGGGGACATAAAGCCCCCATAGCAACACCTTGCAATTGCTTGAAAATTTTGCCTTAAAAAATGAATGTATTTTTCAAAAATTATATCCATAAAATCACACATCAGTTTAACTTCTTCTGCTTTTAACACTTTAAACTGTGTTAACACTAGCTCAAACCATGCTAATCCTGATTTGTGTGGTATGACAGTAAATAAATTCTTGATACGCAGTATAACCAATAAACAGTCCATCAAAAGTGACATGTCTTAGTTTCTCTCGGAAATTCTATGAGTCTTTAAGGACATGATAACTGTCCTTAAATAGAGCCTTTAATTTATTGTTAATAAATTTGATGATTGATTCAGTGATAGATCCTTTTATAGAGACAATCGGTCAAAATGGTGGGTTGTTCATATTAGAATGAATTTTTGGTATACCAAATATCTTGGGTATAATCAGGGAATTGACTTTTAAAAACTGATGCACATCAAATGAAATTACTTCAAAAAGTAACAACTCATCTAAATGTACATTAATAACATAGCAGTGTTAATTTCATTTATAGACCCCATTTGTTTGGTGCTTTCCTCTGCCAACATTAATGCCATTCTGCTTACGTAACCCACTGTGTCTGTCAGCACCATTCCTCAGCCTTTCACAGGTCTCATGCAACTAATGTTCTTATTGGATGACATTTTCTGTAAAATGTTTTTTTTGTTCAGCAGATCAGTTGTAAAAAGTTTCTGTCCTACAATTTCCCAAAAAATCTCTTTTATCTCTTTTGCATGTTTTTTCTTCAAATATGTTTATTACTGGGTGCATAGGAGGGTAAAAATGCTCTTGTGTTTGAGCTTTGTTTCAACAATTCCGTGTACTTTTAGTACCCCCCCATAAATATATGAATGTTAAGTTTCCTGATATACAACTTGAGATCATACAGTTTTTGCTCAAGTTTATCTCTCTCATTCTGAGGGGATAAAATTAAATCCCTTCATAAATAGCCCATGATATTCAAGGCCATACCTCTCAACTGTACAGATTTTCAGAGAATGTCCAGATTTTTGCCTCATATATTTTTGGCGAGTTCCTCCTAAAATATTTACATTTCTATCAAATAGCTGTGGATTGAAGTAATTAAATAATGACAAACATTTGAGTTTATGACTCCACATCCTTCAGAAAGTTCATACTAATGCAAAACCTTTTATTCTATCAACTTTCTCAGTTTGTAAAAGCAATATTTAAAATCTGTCCCTATTTGTCCCACCATCATTTTAGGCTGTGTCCAGATTTTTTGCTTTAGGAGGTTGAGAGGTATGTTCAATGTTGATGTTCATATCAGTAAAATTTAAAAAATATTGTAACAATAGAAAGATGTAACAGACATGGTGCCTAGTAAAAAATGTCTGAGTTGATCTCTATCAATTCATGTGCATTTACCATTGCTGTGCACTGTTTCTCCACTGTTTTTTTCCATCTCCTGTTCCTGTTTTTGTTCTCTGTCTTTGGTTTGGAATTACTTCCACTGCATCTTTGTGTTTGTTTGCCAAGCTCTCTACCACTTTAATGTTGGCTAATCCAAAGGGAAATATGTGTCATTCCAGAACACATTATCATTTTTTTTCTAAACCCTTACTGTTATTCCTACTTATATAATTCGGAGCCTAACCTGTGTTACAAATCCTTGGGTAAGCTGCTTTATTAAGATACTCTGCATTGTCTCCCTGCACCTTTTTATCTTTTTTTTCTGTTTCACTGTGGCCATTTTAGATTCCACCTGATGGAAAACTTGCTGAATGCTAGTTTATACTGAAGAACATCAAATCACCAGTGATAGAAGTTACTAGCTTAGATATCTCACTTTTTAAAGCACACATGTGACATTAGTTTTCCTTCATGATCAGTCAGGTAAGCTTCAAAAAAACCCATATCGTCAAACAGTTCAAGCAATTCTAAGTGAATTGGAGAGTGTTCATCTACTTTATGGGGAAATTTCCATAGGTGCAGTCCCTTCAGAACATGATGGCATCTAACACTGTCTCTCTCAAAAATAATTGTACATTTGTAATGCTTTATACTTAAAACCGTTGCATCTATCTGCTTGATTTGCTGTTCCACAGTTAAATAGTCTCCATTTGGCAAATTCACAATGCTATCATCCCTGTTATAGTTGAAATTATCAAGCCATCATAATGTTTGCTGTCTCACTCCGATTTATCTGAGAAATCATCCAATTTGGTTCTCTTAAATTGTTATCTGTGCTGTTTCTTGACTGAGGGATATGGCTGTTACCACTTTGATGTTAGTCATCACTTCTTGTATTACTTATTCCAGAACCAGAAGTCTGTGCCAAAGATTGCATTACCTGTTACACTAGTAGAGTTAGCTTTCCAATGAGTGAAGATAAGTTTAAATTCAAGGTGTCACCAACCAAAAAAATCCTCAGAACCATGTGTGGACATGTTGGAAACCCCTCATAAACTGTGATCAAAAATATTTAAACCACAAAAGTGTGGTAACAGCTCCCTCCTGGTCACAGTAATATATAAACCAAGAACCAAATGACCAGTCCACACTGGAGTTGAGGAATAAAAATCTTTATTACAGATACCAATTTATTGCTTTCGGTATCCGTAATAAAGATTTTTATTCCTCAGCTCCAGTGTGAACTGGTCACTTGGTTCTTAACCTTGTCCATTCTAAAACAGCAATAAGGTAAAATAAGAGTCATTTCAAATTCTGTACAATTAAGTGTACTCATATAATTCAATCCATCATCATTTTTGGAAATACTATTGGATTGTTGTTCTATTAGGGGGTTAGATTTGATACACCACCCTTCTATGACCCTCTTTTCATTTTGTTTAATAAAGTCTGGGGATACTTCCTCTCCAACATATGTTCTAGTTTAATAATTTACTATACAAACTTGTCTTTAGTGGATGTTATCCTAGCAATTCTAATGAATTGATCTTTTGCCAGTTTTTTTTAATAATGAAAAGTATGATACATTTTGAAATGTAAATAGCCATTTGACAATGTGAGTTTTCTATAAATTGTAGATTTAAACCCATTTATCTTAAAAATAGCAGCATCTAAATAATTAATCTGATCTTTCTGATGTGTATGGGTAAAGTTAAAAATTCACTGGTGTTGATATGGTTAATGAATTTCTCCATGTCTTCAATGGACCCATTTCACAAAATAAATATGTCATCTAAAAACCTTAAATGCAATTTGCAATAGGAATATAATTCCCAAGACCACATGACTAAGTTTGTGTAAAATGAGGCACAGGAGGCACCCATTTCAACCCCATGAATTTGTTTTTAGGTTTCACCTCCAAAAAAATAATTTGACAAGACTATATCCATCAAATTTACTACCAATGATATCTCATTGTTGCTCAAAAATTGAAAATTAATCAAGACATCCTTAAAGATTTCCAGACCTTCTTCCTTCCAGGTACAGGTGAATAACTCTAAATCAGTTGTTAACAAATGTAAATTTTCTACCCACAAATCTGGTTTGAGATGTTCTAAAATGTCCCAAGAATCTTTAGGTATGTGGGTTTCTTGACTGAAAAAAGGTTTCAATAACCTATCAATATATACCCCCAGGGACTATGTTTTTTAACTTCATGCAGATAAAACAGGTCTCAAAGAAGGATTATCAAGATCCCTATGTATCTTAAGGATGCCAGAAATTGAAGGAAAACAAGGAGATTTATTTGTCAAAAACTCAAAAAAAGAATTAGGAATGGTCTTTTGGAGGCTCCAGTCCTCTAAATATAAATCAGTTCTTCTATGGGCTATATTAATTTCATTTTGTGAAATCCTACTTAAAGTATTGCTGTCTTGCAAAATATCAAACATCTGTCCAATATAGTCTATGTTGTCAAAAATAATCACTCCCCTATCAGGTTTCATTATTCTTATATTCTTGTTAGACATCAGAGAGTTGAAAAATAAACATTCATCCTTTCCTAAATTGGCAATCTCCCTAAAATGTGTCATAAATTTCTTTTGAATATCTCACATGCATTTTCAAAGGCCGTCACAAGGACATGGGATGGGGGGTTGTATATACTCTTCCTCTTAAATATATTATTACTGTTTGAAATTTTGCCGTCAAACTGAATAGCTAAAGTAAGTATCTTAGTAAAAATCCTGAGTTCAATTAAAACATCCACCGTGTTCATCCATTTGTAAGGCATAAAGGTGAAATATTTTTAAATGGTTAAAATGCCTTGAATCCACTTATAAAGAACTACAGTTAAAAATTGTAAAATCATTTGAAATCAATAAAATGCCTCCATGTTCAAATATGATATTATTTCCATTTCCATTCACAACCCTTCTGTTATAGGATTATGTCTCAACCTGCCTCTCTACAATATATTGTGTGTGAATTCTGTGCAATTATTCATCCATGGGCTACTGGGTTTTGTCACCATTGTCCTATCTGGTTGGGTCAGTTTGCTAGTCTCTCTGACTGTCTGAGTGGTTGGAACTCTAAAAGGTCAGAGTTATAACCCGTGAGTTGAATTTCTGAAAGGACATTATCACTCCCAGCAGGAAAAAAACTGGAGGCTTGTTGGTCAGAAAGGTGGACTCAGTAAAGGGAATATTTCTAATTTCTCTATGGTTGCAAAACATTTCTTTAGAAACCCACATAGCCTTCAATTCAGTGAGTGTGTAGGTTGCTGAGTCTTGATATTCCTTTCCATCACTTTCTAATTTCTTATTCTTGATGTGTTTAATAATTTCCTCTTGCCTGTCTAAGTTATTAAAATGTCTTCATATTTACATTTATATACAGATAATAAAAAATCAAGTTTAATAAAAATCATTTAAATCATTAACTTCACCAATTAAAACAGTTATAATACTGTCATTGTGTTTAATTATGACAGTCAGTAGCTCAAGTCCCTGTTTATTGAATAAAGCTACCAATTCATTGTAAAAAAATCACTATCTGTTTCTACTCCATTCGGAAAGTTGGTGTACCCAATCCTTTAGGTACCCTCCCATTCTGAATGCATTATTCAAAAAAACAATTATTTAATTGTAAATTCCTTAATTTAAACAGTTTATTTTCCAATAATTTTATATTGGTTTTGACTGTTTGACTATGTCTGATACTGTAGATGTTGCTGTAATGGAAACTTTACACAGTATGTGGACCCAACAATTAAAACTGAAATCAAAACCACTTCATTGCCCGTCATGTGGAAATGTCTGGAGTCATAATTAGGCTTAGAAAGACTTCTATTTTGTACCAGTACTTGGGAGTGATACTTTAAACCTGTATTGGGTGTCCAAACTTGTCTAGAACACATAAGTGAATGGTAGTTATTCTTACCCTCCATTCTATGATCTACAGTCCATTCCCTTGAATAGGTAAATGAGTGAAGTTCTTGAATCTGAGACTGTAGTTGTAAAGTAAGTGGTATGAGTTACTCCAGTAGTTTAATTAATTCACCACCGCCTTTTGTGGTTTTACAAAATTCAACCGAGGTAAACCTAATGGGCACACAATCCCTTTTAAGGGGTAAATAAGGAATAGGGTCTAGTTAAGTGACTTACGCAGAGTCACATACTAGGCAAACAGAGGCTGTGAAAATCAAACTGGAGACTAGGTTTTGCAGCATGTAGTCTTAAATGTTTACCAAAAACTCCTTGTATTAAGCTGTGCCATCCTGATCTAGGCCAAATTGGATTTTGTATATAATTATGTTGGATTTGCTATGTTGTTATTTCCAGGACCATTGCCTCAAAAAGGCATATGGGAGATGAAACCTTTAGCCAGTATGGTGCAGTGGAGTGGTGTAGTCCATCTCTGCCAAAATAGTTTGCACTATCAACCATCTTTTCACTCGTTATCATACAATGGATCCCCTTAAAATGACATCAGTTGCTTAGCCAGTCATTAAATCCAATTATTTTGACATTGTTCTGGTGACTGCAGAATGTTGTTAAGGACTAGAGTTTTGGTTGCCTCTGACTCTCCCACAGAGAAGAATGCTTAAAATTACTCAACGTCACATGGGAACCACAAGATCACATTCATGTTTAAGATGGAGGGATCTAAGCTTTCTAATCGCAATACAAATTCTCGCTCCTGAGAGGAAGATAATTGTTACCCTCTGTTTGTCAAGCCAGATAAGGGTAGCATATATGTGTCAAAATGCAAACTTTTTGATAACTTTACCATTGGGAAGAGAGAGGTAAAGGTGATTGCGTATATGCAGATGAAGCACAGCTCTCACCTTCCTTGCTCAAGAATTTAAACAAACCCAAAAATAATGGGGGGGGGCAAAAACCCAATATTAGGGACTAATTTTGAATATTGCTGTAATTAAAAAAAGTTAATAAATCAACAGATTCTGCATCAAGATGCATTTTCTGAACAATAAGAAGTATGAAACACTAATGACTGTTATTATTTATGCACGACTCTTATCCTTCATGACTTGACAGGAAATTAAAAATATTCTAGAGAAAGGGGAAAAATATGAGACAAAATAGGGACATACTACAAAATCAGGGACAGCTGAGAGCTTTGAATGCAGATGCTGTTGTATATATAGGTGGCTGTGGCTCATTTGTTAGGTGTCGGGGAGGTTTAGGTATGGAATTTTCAATGACCTCCATCTGTATTGTTTTGCAGTTGGAATGCTGTGTGACAAAAGTAGAACCTTATGAAGACTGTTAGTGCAACATCAGTTGCTACTCTGAATAAATATTGTTCTACTCACAGATGGTGTCTCTTTTGTAAGTTTATCTAGGTATTAGTAATCTTAAGTCAGTTGCTATACTGCCTCATGATGCTCAATGCAAGCACGCTGGCAACAGAAGAGAGTGGAGCAGACTGTATAGATAAAGGAGTGTGTAACACTAATTTAATTAATATGTGTGTGTTCATTAAAATAATTTATGGATTAGTGTATAATAACTAGGCAGTTCGGACAAGCAGGCATAGAGATTAACTATGAGCAAACGTGCTATGAGGACAAAACAGTGACATATTAGAAAAAGGATTAAATTAAAAGCAAAGAAATATATATATATATATATATATATATATATATATATATATCATTGTCATATTTCATAAATTAATTTCAAGAGCAGCTTACAGTGCATACATCGTCCAACTCAAGACTGATTCAGTCATCAGGGATCTTGATGCCTTCATCGACAACTCCAAATCCATCTGTCTAGTCCATATCTTGTCTGTTATCATTCATCTACACTTTGCCATGACTAGAAAAATTATATAATACAATGTTCATTCTAGTATATATCCATCCAAAAATGACACATACCTAGAAAAACCCCAGAGTTTTCTAACTGGATAGAATCATAGAATATACAAGGTACCTGGGCTGTGGCCATTTATGCCTTGCCAATACCCACCATTAGATCTTACCTCCTTTTCCAAGTAGCAACAGCAAGTTATGTTAGGGATATATTTGTGGATATCCATTCATTTGTCTAACTTTTTTAAATGAATAAAGTGTGTCATGTTGCTTAACTTGCAGTAAAACTTTGTTCCAGAGAAGGGATAATTGCTAAATGACAAATTTGTGTCTCCACCATGTTATGTTTATTTGCTGAAGCAAGTTTAGATCCTTGGTTTTAGTATAAATCTGACTGTTCAAGGTTGTAAAAATGTAATAAGTATTAGACTACTAAATGTCTAATGTCCCAAAAGACTAGGTGCAGATCACTCCAAGGAGTTTATAGGGCACTGAATAAAGGGACAATGCTTCCAGTTTCTCCTGGTAGATCTTGTCTATTAAGCCTGTGCATACCTCTCGATGGTAAAGATTTTCACAGAATGTCCATATTTTTGCCTTATATTTTTGGTCCATTTTTCATAAAATTGTGATTTTTCTGGCAAATTAGTGGCAAATCATAAAAGACTGAAGTTAGAAAATAATGACAGACATTTGAGTTTCATACTTCAGTCCCTTCAAAAACTTCATGCTAATGCTAAACCTTTTATTCAACTTTCTAAGTTTGTAAGAACAATATTTAAAAAACATCCCTATTTTTGGGCCTTTGTCCCCTTTTATTTATTGCTTTGTCCATATTTTTTGCTGTAAAGGGTTGAGAAGTATGTACCCATGATATTTTAGTTAGGAATCCTTGTGGTCTTTCCAGTTGCTTGATATGCCTAGTAAGATAGATCTCAAAAGAGGCATTCTGTATGATAATAGGTCCAATCAGTGTGAAATGCAAACTTCCTTAAATCTTGATGAAGTACCTTTTGCAATCAGCTGTTCCAGGTAAAATATTTTCTAATCACTATTGCAACATGATGACCAATGGCCAGGGAATTATCTACCCATATTCTAAGGTCTCTCACCCCACTTTCAATTTGAAGTAGAGCATTTTCTATACTATAAGAAGGATAAAGTGATCATTTGCACTTTTTAGCATTTTGTTTTAACTCATTTTTCTGAGAATCAGTTTGTGACTTACATGAATTCTATTTGGAGCTTCTGGGTATCATAGGGGTACACGACGAAGACACCAAGTATGCAGTCATCCACAGACTTTGTTAGCTAGAGATTCCCATTTGGAATTTGTGGATCTGTTAAGTATATGCTGAATATTAGAGGCTCCAGCACAGATTCCTGAGAAATACCACTTGTCACCTTCATATTTGCTGAGGACACATCTGTAACCCTCACTACAGGGATTCTATCCATTGACCAATTTTCTATTCACTTAATTACATATGGGTCAGTTTGGAGTTCATTCATCTTGTTTATTATGTTATCATATGGTATGTTGTCAAAAGCCTCAGGGTTTTGCTGTATGGATAGTGTGTCCATGTCTTGAATTATGCACACAAAGAGGGTGACCAGCTTCATTGGACTTGATCAACCCTTAACAAAGCTGAAGTGCTGGGTGTCAAGCATTATAAGATTTTGATGTCATAGTTAATTATGTCAGTTATGATATATCCCATAGCTTTGCAGATGAGTCGATTTGGGCTAATGAGTCTATAGTTTTTGTAGTCAGTAGTGGGTCCACGTCTGTGAAATGGCATAACAACAACTGTGTGCTACACTACAGGGAAAAAAAAACAGTTGCTAGACTCAGGCTGAGTAGCTATAGGAATAGGTCCACTAGGGCAAGTTTTGCAACTGGGTATATTATTAGCCTCCATGGATGATGTATTTCTCATTTTGGACAACATCTTTAGCAAGTATTCTTTGGTTATGATGGGGGACTTGAGATTCTGTGGGATATGCGTGCTTTGTGCAGCTGTTTCAAGAAGAACTTTGCTTTGAATTTGTTTGCAAGTATGTTGACTATATCTACTGCATATAAGCATAGAATACCATTTTAAATAAAGTCTGAACAATGTTGAGTGTTATTCCTTAGTTTCCTAATGTAGCTAAAGAAGGATCTGTAGTTGTCTTTAGCTTCTGATGTTAGTCTTCATTCATGGGCTATCTTTGTTTTCCTTATAGTGCTTTTTAGTTATTTCAATACCTTAACCTTGATTTGATGTGTTTTACTTTTTGCTATACATTATATGATGCATTACATGAAGCATTTTTCTTTTATTGTATTTCTTCTTAATATATACCTGGGATTCACTAAACTCCGTGTAGGCTTAGCGAGAAGCCTACATGGAGTTCACATGTTTCAGACATGAGAAGCACTGCTAATTGCATATACATGCTGTGCACCATGTTTAAATGTAAACAAGTGTGGTTTTGTGGCCAGCAACAGTGTTGCTGGCCAGAAGATTGTGTATAGCAACGTGGACACCAGCAGTCATGTAAACCTGTTTACCTACAGGCATAGTAGGTCTGTGGGATTGTGAGGAATGCCACATTGATTACTCGGGTTATTAATAAAGCAATGTATGTATTTCCAACACATTAGTTAAAAGTGCATACATTGCAGAGTATTGTGGAAGCCTATGTTAGGCATACTGAATAAAAGTTGTGTCAATGATCAATAAAGGTACATAGACTGCATTATAAATAAATAGTCAGGGGAAGTCTGCATATTGAAAAGGGACATATGAATTGTAGGCATGAACACACGGAAGAGGAGAGGTGAAATATTGTAATGTGGAGCACATGAGGGCATGTGCACAGTTCACATATTGACATAATACAGTGTGGACTGCACAGTTATTGTATATTATGTGACTGTCATACAAGGTGACATATCAATGGAGTGGATAATTTGATATAAGCATTCTGACATGAACAATGGGCACAGCATTTATCAGGGATGCTATATATAATAGAGATCATGTGCATATTGTGAAGCTGTTCAAAATGAGTTGCCTGAATATGAATATAATGTGGTCTCAACCAAGCGGGACACATAGTAACAGGCACATGGACAAGAGTAAACAGAAGCACACACAATCAGGGAAACATCAGACTAATGCCACCAGTTGTCCCATGCCTTCCACATAACATGTGATTGTGAGTGACCATAGATGTTTCTGCAAGAACACACTTGTACAACTTTTATTATTCATCAGCAATCTCTGAGGTGAATCAAGTACACCTCCCTCAAAATGTAACATCTGCTGGAGGTGTTTGAAGGGACACTGTTACACCTGTATTAGAAATAATGAGCTATCCTGGCTAGTTGACAGGTGTGCATTCCTCTTAGTCTACTCAATATTTTTCTTCTATGACAAAAAATGGTGGGGGAAAAAGTGAAACAAACTATGAGAGAAGAGTGATTAGAAAGTAAAGTACCTTCCATCCCCTTTGCAGCCCACTATGCAAGTTTTCATAAATATTGTTACAAAGGATATTTATAGAACCTGCACTAACAATGACAACAAAAAAAGATAACTTTAACCTTTTTAAGGAAGAAAAACTGCTACTTGAGGAATTACATAAAGATAAGACCTTATGTCTTATGTGATCTGATAAAGGAGGTGGCATGGTTATTTATGATGCACAAGATTATTCTGATACCATGTTTGAACATATACATAATGCTAACAATTATACCCCTGTTTCTAGAAATGAGATCCACATGGCCTATTGTACGATCAACCTATACCTGGAGAAACGTCTGTTAAACCATTGCATTGATGTTGATATCTGCAATTTTTTTGACCAATCCAAACCCTATAATACCAACAATTTTCAGTATTCCAAAAATTAATAAGGATGTCCTCTGTCCACCCTTTAGACATATAGTTTTTTGCAACAGGGTCTTAAACTTATCCCATAGGTGTTTTGACTGACAGATTGGTCAAACATATATACAATGCTGTTCCACATATCACGAAAGATTCTTGGGATTTTCTAGGTCACTGAAAAAACAATATTTGGAAAAAAAATCTCATTTTCATGATCACTGATGTGAAAGATCTTTCTATTGTAATTCTTGAAAACAAGGGTTTAGAATACTTTTATCAAAAGTTTGACTCAGTGGTCTGCACTCTCAAATGATAGGATAAACCTTACCATGGAATTGATGTCCTTGGTTCAGGAGCACAATTACATCTATTTTGAAGGGGAATTTTACCAGCAAATTAGAGGTGCCTGTGCCTTTGCCAACATAGTCTTGTTGGGTTGAGTAAACACGTTTGTATTTTTATTTATTATTTATTTTATTTGCAGTTGGTTAACCAGGATAGTCCATCGTGCCAGAAGAGCCCGTTTTCAATGGAGTCCTGGGGAGAAAAGCTCCAACATAAAGATTACACAAAAGATAGCAACAATTTACAATTTACTATTCTAGTTCTAAGAGATAACTAAAGTTACTGTGGTTAAATAGACAAAATTTTTTTTTTTTTTTTTTAGAACACTGTCCTAGTAAGTCCATGTTTTCAGAAGATAAAAATAGTAGGATTAGATGAAAGTGGGAGGTTGAATTGATGTAGGTAGGAAGTAGACAGTTGGGAATAGGATGTTGGTTACTAGATGTGCGAAAAAATGGAAGTTGGTGTTTGAAGTAAGTGAAGTGGAAGATGGAAGGGGATGGAGAATAAGTTAAGAGGGGTGGGAGCAGGAACATTCCCATGTGGATGTTAGGTGTGAGTAAAGTGATTTTTTAAAGGATGGGAGGCTAGTGATGGTAAGAATGGAGGGAGGGAGGGAGGGAGGGCGTTCCATAGGCGTGCAAGGGAAAAGGATAGTAGGTTTTGTCCTGGGGGGCGAAGGGGTTTATACACTTCAATTAGGTATTGATTGCTAGATCTGAGGAGTCGTTGTGGGAGGTGCATTTTAAAGGTAAAGGAGAGGGAGGGACAAAGGGAGGGTTGGTGAATGAGTTTATGTGTATAGGTGAGCTGAATATAGGAGAGGTAGTTGGGAAGTTCTAGCCAGCTGAGTAGGTGGAGAGGTAAACAGTGATGGGATGATTGTCTGTTGTTAGTGGCGAATTTGGCTATTTTGTAGTAACAAGAGGACAGTTTTGATTTGAGAGTAGAGTGTAGGTTTGTAAGGAGAGGGGCACCATAAAGAAGGGAGGGTAAGAGAAATGTAGTAGAGAGAGTGAGCTTAGTAGCTGAAGTGAGGTATCGGTTGTGTCGGTATAGCATACTGAGTTTTTGGTGGGGTTTTTTTTATGTTTAGTAGAAGATGGGAATTGAATTTAAGCTTGTCATCAATCTGGACTCCTAGTAGTTTAGTTTCAGGTACCAGCTCAAGAGGTGTATTATTTTGGTTGGTGATAGAGAATAGATTTCTGTCTATGGTGCTAGTTTTGGAGGGGGTGAATATCATAAGTTTTGTTTTTGATGTGTTGAGGGCTAGATGATTGTCTTTCATCCATTGTTCAGTGGTGGAGAAGGCATTTTGAGTTATTTGTAAGAGAGTTGGGATGGATGGGGCAGAACAGATAATTGTAGAATCATCTGCGTATTGAATAATGTTAGCATAAGGAATGGATAGGAAAGAGTCATTGATGAATATATTAAAGAGCAGGGGACCCAGTATGGAACCTTGTGGGACACCAGTGGGGGTGTTGAGGAAACAGGAGGTAGCTTTTTTCCATTTGACAGCTTGTTGCCTGTTGGAGAGGTAGCTGGTGAACCAGTTGAGAGATGATGGAGAAAGGTTTAGGTTAGATAATTTAGTAAGTAGTAAGTTATGGGAGATGGTATCGAAGGCCTTAGAGAGGTCAAGTAGGATGGTAGAAACTGTAAGACCAGAATCTCTAGCTTTGTTTACTATTTCTAGGAAAGATAGAAGGGTGGTCATAGCGCTGTGATTGGGTCTGAAGCCATGTTGGGTGGGAGTTAATAAGTTGTTGTCCAGGAGATAGGGAAGGAGTTGAAGATGGATACATTTCTCGAGGAGTTTTGAGATGGGAGAGAGAATGGCAATGGGCCAAAAATTGGAGATGCTAGTATCTGTGCCTCCTTTGTGGAGGGGAATGATGAAAGCCTTTTTCCAGAGTTGTGGAACAAGACCTTCTTGGATAGACTGGTTGATTAGGATGCTTATTGGGAAGGCAATGGCTTTGGCAGCTATACTGAGGAAGTATGAGGGAATGTTGTCTGGGGCATTGGTGCTAGGTCTTAGTTTTTGCAAGAGTTTTTTTATGGTAGCAATAGGGATGGGTTTGATGGAGAATGGTGGTGGTTGAGAGGAGGTAAGATTAGAGACTGAAGATGGAGAGGGTGGGGGAGGAGGAGAAGTGAAGGCAGGAGGTGGGGTGTTATTAGAGAAGGAAGAAGTTAGTTTGGAAATAGAGTTTATGAAGAAAGAGTTGAAATGGGTGGCAAGATCAATGTCTTGAACATTTGGGTCTGAACTTGGGATAGCAGATGTGCCAGGTTTTAGAAGGTTAGAAATACATTTCCAGAACTTTTGTGGATTTGTTTTATGGTTGTTTTGGAGTAAGGAGAAGTAGTTTTGGTGGTCTGCTTTGATAAGTTTTTAACAGAGTTGCGTAGAGTTTTGTACTCAATGAGGGTAGAGGGGGTTTTATTCTTATGGTAACGTACCCGGGTCTTGTCTCTAAATCGCATGACAGTTAGTGTGTTTTTTGTTAGCCAGGGGGCAGTTTTGTTTTTTATTCTTTTGCTTTTTTGTGGGAGCGTGAGTATCTAGAAGGTTTAGGAAAATTGTGTTGAAGAGTTCAATAGCATTTTCCAGGGGAAGAGTTTTTAAAGGGTGCCAACTGAGTGATTTTAGTGAGTCAGAGAAGGCTTTTGGGTTGAGGTTTTTGTGGCATCTGGTACTGATGTAATTATGAGTTATTTGTAAGGGATAAGGTAGACGCTGGACAAAGGTGGGAAGATGGTCACTGAGGGAGTCAGGAAGAGTACCACTGTCAGGGTAGTAGTGGGGGTGGGATACTAGGATCCAGTCTAGGATACTGCCATTGAAGTCTTTGGTGGGTCTGGTAACAGAGTTGATGAGTTGAGAGCAATTATATAGGTTGATGTTTAAGGAGTGTGCAGGGGACTGAATGGAGGCCCAGTTAATGTTCATGTCTCCCATGATTATAGTTTCATTACTGATATTAGTAGAAAGCCAGGAGAGGATATCTTCGAGTACTGAGATATTGTCACCAGGGGGGATGTAAAGGGAGGCTATGCATATGTGTTTGTGTTTATTTAACTGAAATAGCGATAGTATTAATTCAGCACTACCAAATTGGGGGATGGGTTTGTTGTAAGGAGTTATGCAAAGGGAGAATGAGTAGAGTATGGCTACACCACCACCTTGTTTGTGGGTTCTGTCTTTTCTGATGATGGAGTAATTGGGTGGTAATATTTCGGCATCTTTTATATGAGGTTTTAACCAGGTTTCAGATAAGGCTAAGATGTCAGGCTTATTATACAGAAGCCAGGCTTGAAGGTTGGGGAGTTTGTTAGTTATGCTTTGGGTGTTAAATGCTGCTAGTAGGATGGATTGAGATGTAGAGGTAGGGTTAGTTGGACCAGGGTTGGGATGAATATCTCCAGATAAAAGAATGCATGATAGAAGTTGAATTATGTAATCGAGGTGTTTGTATTGTTGTGTGTGTGTGTTGTGAGTTATGAGATGTTTGAGGGATTTGAGATGTATAGAGAGAAATGACGATGTAGTGGGAGTGATGAATTTCAAGTGAAAGCATAGATAGTTGTCGCTGGGATATAGGGAAGGGTATATTGAGATTAGTGAGTGTGTGTGGGATGTGAGGAGTGAGGTGGTTGGGTGAGAGTGTGGTATGTGAGTTAAGGGGTTGGGCTGGGTTAGGTAGTTGATGTATGTGAGGTTCAGAAGGAGTAATAGGGTAGTTGAAAGGTGTGTATAGTTTGTAATCATGGTGGGAGTGTGAGGAAGCTGTGTGTGCTGTTGAGACATGGGGGTGGAAGATAAGGGATGTAAGGATAGTGGGGAGGGAGTAGGAAGAGGAGGAATGTAGATGGGTGGAGTTAAGTGAAGGATAGGAAGTGGGAGTGGTTGTGTGTGTATAAATGTAGATGTAGGGGGAGTGGGTGGGAATTGGGGTAGGGTAGGGGAGCAGAGTGAGCCCACAAGGCGAACGGAGCGGGAAGGAAAAGAAAAAATCAGCAGCAAAAAAGTATCAGCCACTGCCAGTTAAATAGTAAGGTAAGCAGGTAAGTAGATGTAGGACCAGCTAAGGGATAAACTAATGTATTTAATGGTTTGCAAGCCAGCTTCAACTTTACATGAGATTTTTAGATGACATATTTGTTTTTAGGGATGGTAAAGTTGAGGGTATCCATTCTTTTGACTTCTACTTGAATAGTCCCACAGAATTTTTGAGATTTACATATTCATGGAGCAGAGACAGGATAAACATTTGGACACCTTAATTTCTCATAAGTCCACTGGTTTCAAATTCAATATTTTCAGGAAGGAAACATTTTGCAAGTCATACTTACACTTCTAGAGCTGCCATCCCTTATGGCAGAAGAAATGTCTAGTAAAGGACAGGCTATCAGAGTGGTACATATGACATCTAGGAGGGAGGATGCGTAAGATGTGCTGGTCAAGAAGAGGGTATTCTGGTCCTTTTTTGGACAGTTTATTAATGGAAGTATTTAATGAATAGGAGGAAAGGTATAATCCCCCTTCTATGAATTGGTTTGACAGCACCTACCTCTAGTGAGGACCACAAATATGAAAATACATTAATTGTGGAACATAATTATTTTTCAGAGGAAATTAAGGATATCATTAGAAGAAATTGGTGTATTTTTAGAACTAACTCAGACTTATTCCAAGCAGTGGGCCCCAAACCAATATTTATTTCTGAAACTGGTCTCGATTTCAACAGACTGATGGAGAAAAACAAGTTTCTTTTTTTAAACCATCTAAAGGTACCACTAAATGTGGAAGGTGCAAACAGTGCACATATATTACAAGTTACAAATTGCTGTCATTAGGGAACATCTTAGAAAGTACAATCAAATGCCAATCAAATTTCAGGATGGCAATTGCACTACTCAACATGTTATCTTGCAATTTGCCTAGGATGCACAGCATTTTATGTTGGCAAAACTGAGTGTGCCTTAAAAGACATGGATTTATGAGCATAACCACGATATTGCCAAAAAAATGAGAACAGTGCCCTGTTCTGACATTCCATTCAGTGTAATGAATTTGATAAATTTAGTTTTGGTATTTTGGAAAAAAAATTAAGATAGATCCTACATGGGTGGATTGGAAAAAAACTTTTTAAAGGTACATGAAAATTTCATTGGCAGCTCAGACAGGGAGTTACCTTTCCCCCTGGTTTGAATGACTGTGTATCTATTGCACCTGTTCTGAATTCTTAGGCTGATAAATTATAAATGTAATATGTATTTTTTGTACTTTATCAACCTATCATACAATATTTGATGTGAAATATTGATTTTTTTATTGTGGAAGCAGAGAAATTATTTTCTTTTTGACTTATGTGTCCCTTTTCTTGTCTGGTCCTTTAAGTAAAACAACTCTTAATTTACTACTTTATAAACTACTAATGAAATTCATTTCTGTTGTGTATTTAAATGTTAGGTATTAGGACATATTTTATTCTGATAAATCTCTTTTATGAGATAAAAGTGCTCAATATTTTAAAACTTGTTTTATAGGTTGTTTTAATAAACCATTTTAAACCATATTGGACTCTTTGTGGCATTAATTTTCTATAAAGGGATTTGTGTGAACTGACAAGGTCCTGGTTTATATGTTCATGTGTGTATGAGTATCACTGAGGTCTGAAGGCCATCCAAGGCCAGAAAAGACAATTATAATTACAGAAAGATAATACTCAGTATGCTCTTTGTCTCACATATGATTCATACAAGCTCCACTGCTATACGAAGTTGTTATTTAGAATTATGTCTTAATGTTTTTCTTTTTTAAAACTGAGTGGGCAAGCATTAATAAAATTGGGGGTGTGCAAGATTAGAGCCCATGCTCACCCATATTGCAGCCATACACTTACACCTGCTGCCACAGGAATAGTTAAGAAAAAGCTGTATATTTTCATATTCATTATTAGGTATGTGTGTTAACTGCCGCACAATGCTGCTTAGCATGTTTGCATGGCAGAAAACAGTAGACGATGCAATGTATCCTTTTTGAAATTGTCTGCTATCTGCTTCCTGTCTGCATGTTTTCTAGACCTCCAGGTGTTGGGGAAGGTTGCTAACCTCCACATAATGCCGCTTTGCGGGTTTACGTAATGTAAAGCAAAAACTGCAATGTGTATCCTGTTTGAAATCAAGAATGTCTGCATCCTATCTGCAGGTGTTCTATCTGCTTTGTGTGGGCCATTAGTCCAGGTTCGCACAAAGGGAAGCAATATGCATACTTGACAAGCAAAACTCACCTTGTTTTATCTTTGTGAGAAGTGTTAATTAGGATTCATCCTTAAAAGACAAATGTGCTGCGGTAGCGTTGTCGCCTCACAGTAAGACGTTGTCCTGTTCGATTCTCAGCTAAAGCATCTTCTGTGTCAAGACATGCGTGAATGGGCATACTGTTGTTGAAGGTTGTGCATCAGGGCTGGCAACTCAGTACGTAAAAATCTGCTGCCAATCATTAGCAGACCGGAGTTCTGCTGTGGCGACCCCAAACCGGGAAAAGCCGAAAGATACAACATCCTTAAAAGACAAATGTGGGCTTGAACCATGATCTATAGATAGCATATACTGTGTGGATCAATGTGTTTAGCAGATGTGCTAAACACACAGGTGATTCACTGTTGTAGTTTATGTATTGTCTATCATAGAAATACATTATATGACATTTATTCTATTTATCTGTTTATCGTGTTTGCTCCAAGTCGTGCACCGCAAAAATAGTGGTATTAAAAAGAAAAAAGATATTTAAATAAATGTTATAAAATAAATGTTAGCACACATGAAAGATTTTTAAACAAGTCTGGATTTGAACTGTCACACCAATTTGGAACCTACAAAACACAATGTGTGTTTCATCCCTCTTTGCCACAGAAACAGCTTTGCAGCAGGAATGAAAATCATTGTGCATATAGCAAGTCCCATTTCACCCACAGTAATAACAACACATATAACACTTGTACAATCTCAAGTTGTTTGTACATGTGTTAATTATAGATTTAGTGCAATGACTGATCACACAGCCATTATGAGCATTGTTTGCAGCAATGCTGCCCTGTTTTTCCTTGCATTGTGTTCATTCTTCTCTTATCTGAGCAATGGTCTCATACATTCAGTCTGTAATGCATTTTTATCATTGTCCTTAAAATTTATGAAAATATTAAATGGCAATAATATACAGTTTTAACAAAAGCAGGGGAGTTTGGATATTACTGTGCAGAAACTGTGAAATGTGTACTTCTTACTAAGATTTAAAACCTTGATACAATTACTTCAACACTTTGAAGTGCAACCTCTCTGACATACCCAATGGAGGTAAGGGAGTCTGAATTGCTGTTGTGTTTTCCTTCTCCCTATCAGTAATCATTCACAGTTGTAATCCATTAGCAACAAACACTGAGGGAGTGCCTGCAGAATGATTACACCTGCTACATAAAGCCCAGAATTTAGGATTCAGCAATTCTAATGATTTCTCACTTTATTTGCATCTTCACCATGCTGACAGGCCTAAATCAACACTATAAAAATGGAAACATGTAACAAGGGAACCTGAAGTTAAGGAGAGTTGTATATGTGGCTAACACAGAAGACAACTGCTATTACTTTGGATTTATCTGCACAGGAGACTACTGATCTTGATAAGGTATGACTGAATTTTTGAATTATATATTGGATTTGCTCACATGTAAATAGTAAAATTATTTTATATCTGTATATATATATATATATATATATATATATATATATATATATATATATATATATATGGGTCTACATCACATGATCGAACGCTCAAATGTTTGAATTCCATATGACGAGACCATATGATCGAACATTTGAATGTTCAAAAATGTGCAGTAGACCTGCAAAACACAAACAACAAAAAAAAAACTGTGTATAGCAGGGGGGCAAGCCCCCCTGCAACCCAAAAGTGGGGGTCTGTGCCCCGAACACCCCCTGCAACTTAACTATACCAGCTCCAAGATAGCACTACAGTGAGGACAAGGGAAATCTCCCTGTCCGTGCTGTATGCCGATCCCCATTCAGAATTTCAAAGATTTAAAACTTCAAACATATGGTCTTCGACCATATGGGTTTCGAAGTTTTAAGATTCGAAATTCTGAAGGGGACCCATATATATATATATATATATATATATATATATATATATATATATATATATATATATATATATATATTAGCAAGTGCAACTTTTAACTGTATGCACTTCTTAGAATTGTATTGATGGCATAGGCATTTTTGTCAGGGCATTTTACTGTTTCAGATACATAGCCTTATTAACTCTTATTGCAGGTGTTACTGTTACAACTGCATCTCTTTACACTCTTCTATGTTATTTCAGTGAAACGTAAATGTCCTGTATTATCAGTGACACAGGGGTGTTAGCCTTCTAGGATGGCCCATAGGCACCCCTAGGAGATTGTTGGGCACAGGTAGAGATGACTGGCACTTACATAAAATGACTGATCTCTGGTAAATGGGTAAACATGTTTTTGGAACAGTTTGTTTGAAAGCACTTATAACAACTGACTGATGCATTATTCCTTGTTTGGTACAAATTGTCATCTGTCTGTTATTTTTGGGTTGGGGATCCTAATTCCATTTCTGTGTTGCCACAATCGAAAAATGTTTTTACAGAGGTTTGCTTTGCTATTGTTAGTACTTGTTTTGGATCAAATCTTGGTTTGTGTATGACTGTGATATGTTAGAATCCTGTAACCCTTTTATATATTTGAATAGCTGAATTTTTTTTGTTTCTCCAGTGGGTAATATTGAAAATCATCTGATATGTGTTATTTCTAAGCAGGACTTTTATTTATGTGATATTTATGTGTAGTATCCTATTTTGTGTTTTATGTTGTCTAGGACTATGGTACCCAAGTGTCCCATCCCCCCCCAGTGACTCAGAGAATGACATAATATCGAAGACTTTCATCAAAATGGTGCCTTTCTGCTTGAGAGATGATGTGTGGATATGTCTGGTAGAATGCAAATTTGGTACCAGATGACATCAATGCTGTTGGGGGATGCAGCAGGACATATGATCACGTGCATCATAGGGCCACTGACACGATTTCATCAGCCTGGAGGAGAGCATCTGCAGTAGCCCGTGGACAGCTGGCTACCAGGGGGGCTGCTGCAGAGCCACCATTGACACCAAATAAAGAGTTCCTGCCCAGTGTAAGGGATACAGACAGCTCAGTGCAAAGTGCACAACAGCATTTTTTATTGATGTTGGTGCTGCTGTTTTTGGGAGGAAAAGGATGTCCCAGGAGGAGCTTCCAGGAAGACCTACCTATCTAAATTGTTAAATCCCTCTTGTATAGTAAAATATTGAAAGCAATAGTTAAGTTGGTTTGATAATTTTTTTTTTGGAGAGGGAGCTATTTATAGATTGATACAGTTGACAGCACATTCTGGTTCATTACACATGGGCTTGGGGTAGATGTGTCGTCCAAGTTTCAGTTAAATGTATTGTTAATAGACATATAAAGGCCAAATATTTTTCCTCCTGTGTCATTGCTATTGTGAATATGATGTCCTTACATTTTGATTAACGTCTTCCAGAACCATATTCCCTAGCAAGTGTGGAATCATCTGCACATGGTAAGGCAGCCATTTTTATTTCAGTACTGACTGGTGTCAGGAGTGTCTGTGTTTTGCTGTACCATCCATGAGAGTGGCACCAGTGTTTGTTTGATAGCATATATTAAACTGTAGTAGTGTAGCTGTTAATTTCTTTCCTGCGTTTGTTGCTTATTATCACAGGCGATCCTGACAGTGGAAGTATAGAACTCTTACCACCTGATGTCAGAGTATCGGCAGACTCATGATAATAGTGGCCAAACAAAGGCACAATCAGGGGTGCAGAGGTTGAATCTGATACTGAAACTGACATTCAACCATCCTGTGTAATTCCATCAGACACAGCCAGTAGACCTATGCAAATCCATTACAGTGAGCCCTCAGATACTGGATGCGGTGGAGGGTGAGGCACTTGATCAGTGTACTGTGGTTACTGATTCTTCAGTGGCTGTTGACTCTGGCCATAGCTAAAGTGTGGGCAAGGTGCCAAACAGAAGGTTTTTAGGGGTGATTGGAGGAGGCCTGCTGTCCATCCCATCCTCCACCTGATCCTGGTGTGTCTTTCCATGCCAGTCAATGTATGCTTAGGGTCATCATGGAGGTGCAGGCATGTTCCAATGGAGCCTCCGTGGAAATGCTTAGGGTTGTAGTTATGGCATAGGCCGACATGCATGACTGCCTCCACTGTGTTGCTGATTCAATGAATCAGATGAATGACATGTTGGAATGGGCAGTGTCTGTGATGGAACATCTGCAGGGAGGGGTATGATATCCACGTAGTTCAGCCACATCATCTGATGTTAGCCAATGTAGCCATGCCCAATCATGCTCCCATAGTGACAGAACCTCCACTGCTCTGTCAGTGGCTGAGCTGTCCACCCCCAGATGTGGCAGGGCATGGGGTTTTGGTCCTGGGCGTACTCGTGAGGAGAGCTCATCCAGCAAACATCAGTCACATTCAGGTAGCAGCAGTGCATCTGACCGTGGGCATGGACATGCCAGTGCAACTCCTGGCAGGGCCAGTTCTCGGGGTTAGGGACAATGACTATGAACTGTCACCTCTACCATGCATGGCTCATGCCTGTCAGAAATAGCAGGATGTACAGCTAGCACAGAACTTGGCTGAGTTCTTGCAGACACTCACACACCAAGTTCACCTGGAATACCCATACAGTCCAGACATATAACAGTTACATGGGTCAGTTGTAAGGCTTACAGCTCATTCTGTCTCATTGACCATTTGCTGCTTTATCCAAATGTCTGCCTGTTTCTCTTTTTTACTAACATGCACTCACTACCTTTTGTCAGCCTAAGCATCCCACCCCACCCCCCAACACCCTGTGCAAATGCTGATAACTATGCCATATCCTTGTTTTCTATATTTTGGATTCAGGGATACATAAGTCTTTTGTCTGATGCTTAGGGTGCATATCTGACTTAGTGCTTAGTATATCTGTTTCTGTTATGCAGTTTTGCAAACTGTACTACTTTCTTACAGGTTTTTGTAATGTGTACATAACTCCCAAAGTTAGACAAACAAAGCTGGAACAAGCCATAAATAAAAGTATGACAAAAGTCTAACAACAGGGAGACTTTTTAAACTTTGTGGTATTACAGACTTAGTTGATGGAATAGCAGATTTTGCATTTCTATTTTTATATTTGTTCTGAAGGATATGAAGTCTGAAATCCAAAATGTGTGTCATTATTTTCTAACTTCACTCTTTAACGATTTGCCATTACAATAGTATGAGGCAAAACTGTGGGCATTCAGTGAAAATCTGAACATTTTAGACATTAGGCCTATTAGCTGATAGATGACACCTGTATTCACATTAGTCACTGCTGTCACATCTTGATGTAATTGCTGTAAAAATCACCCACCTTATACTTACATTACCAAGTAACAGTATGCAAGAATATGTCATTCATTTGTATTCTTAGACATTTATTTTTTATGTTCCAGGTTCAACACTTACTTTAGAAATCCATCAGTTGCAAGAGTTCAGGACTGACTCTGTCTGATGCTAGCAGTACACAGTCATTATATGGGTAAGCAAAGGTTATGAATGTTGCCTGGCATCGATGTTACTGTTATGTATACACATAGAATTAAGGTTTTAGCCCCTTAGGTGGTGAGCATGTGTGCTATTTGTTGCCTCTTGCTGAGTGCAAGGACATATTGTGGCCATCTATGTCTGCCTACACCCACAGGAGCTGCTGGATCCCCCTCTGACTCCTCACCTACATGTGGATGTGGTGACCTTGCCAGTTGTGGTGGGATGTGTGGCCCTTCCACTTGCTGTTCCTGCTGAAATTGATTTCTCAAGATAATGTTGTGAAGCATAGCACAGACTGTGAATATTTCAGCACATGTACAAGGATTGTACTGCAGAGCTCCCCCAGATGTATCTAGGCAATGAAACTGCAACTTCAGCATCCCAAACACACAATCTATGATATTACTTGTTTAAACATGTGCCTCATTATAGTGTACTTCATTTGATTTGAGTGCGTGTGCATTTCTGATGGGCATCATACCACTGTTCCAGTGCATAACCTGGATCGCCCAGTAAATGAACCTGTGGGATATTCCCAGTATTAAAGATCTCATACAGTTGAAAGTTGTGCTAGATATGAGAGTTGTGCTTACTGCCTGGATTGCCAGCACACAGACATTCAGGATGATTCCCTTAGCATTACACATGACCTGGCAGTTAATGGAGGGAGTGGCATCCCTTTCTATTTATGTACACCCATCCCTGTCCTCCATGTGGTGCTTTGATTTCTACATGTACAGTCTATGGCACCCAGGACTTCAGGGCAGAACCTCTACACAGTTCTGGCTCTGTCCTCAGGTGTATGGGGAAATATATGTTCTGAATGGCATATTGTAGCATAGCATAGCATCAGGAAGTGAGGAAGGATATTGGATGCTTATGCCTGTGACATGTCTGGCATGTCCCCTGTTGGTCTCTGGGAAGTTCCTATAGCTAAAATTCTAAGTGCTACACATACCTTAGTCTCCAGTGATATTGGTTCCCTTGGGTTGTTCTTATTCTTAGCTGAGGATGACAGAGGTTGCAGAGTTCCTGTAGTGTGTCTCTATCCATCCTGTACCATTGTACAATTTTCACCTCATGCAGATTTTGAAAAGTTAAACTGAGTCTAAACATCCTTCTCCTTCGTGGCTGTGGTCTGTTAGTAGCAGCAGCAGCATAGTCTTGGGCATGATTCACATACACCTGAATAAGAGTAACAGCAGTGCCTAACATTTTTTTCGTGCAGCCTAGTTTCCGTATCTTTATTCTGATAGGTTTTGGAATTCACAGGGAAAAACAGCATCTACATGGTTGCTTTGTAGCTTGTTGAATAGCTCCTCAATTTTGGATTGGTTAATTAGCATACAGTTCTGCTGATTATGCTGTAATTAGCTTGCCATGATGTTTACCATGTTTGATCTGTTCTACATGCTTTGTAGAGCCGCTTACTAGATACAAAATATTGCATTATCACACCACAACATGCACATGATTTTAGCAGACTGTGTAAGCTTTATTGAATCTGCACCAACATTTATTAAATTTTGTAATATATAGAACAACCACCAAAAACTAAATAACAATAGCAACAGTATTGAGGTAACAGTTACACAAACATGCATTTTTAAGATAAACTTATCCAAATCTGCCTCTAATGAAAAAAAAAAACTACACTTATTTACAAACACCCAGTATAAAGAAATATAAAAACAATAAAATGAAATTCTCCAGATTTGCATTTCCTTTCTACGTCAACCAACAGGCTATATGGACCAGTAGTCTCTATTACTCTAAATATTCACATTTATTTTGAATCTTTTAGGGACTGTCAGTTCAATGCATTTATGCAGGCACACATAGAGCTTCTTTGTGTAGCTACTTGCTCTGCCTGTATCTTAGATGATAGATTATAAACTTACATTTGAAGTCTCTTAACTTTGTGATATTTGCATGAAACTGTTTAGAATTTTGAAGGAAAAGTTTACCAGTTTACCATTTCATGATCATATTTAACTGGAAAAGGGTTTGCTAGGGGGTAGCTGATATCTATTCCATGTGGGTAAGGACCATGTGAAAAAATGTTGTCGTCTAATGGTTTCCTTAGTTTTGTCAAGCAAGTTTTTTTTTATTTATGAAATCAAGGAATTTGTATTTGTAACCTGCAATAGAGATATGCGGTGGTGGTGCTGCGGTAGCATTGTCGCCTCACAGTAAGACGTTGCCCTGTTCATTTCTCAGCTAGAGTGTCTTCTGTGTGGAGACATGCATGAATGGGCGTACCTTCGTTGAAGGTTGTGCGTCAATGTTAATGGCACAATGGTATTCAAGCCTGGTAATCTGTTCACTCTTAAATTAATTATCCAGCATGTTTCCCTTAACTCTGTGCTATTATGAATATCACCTCCTCTTATGGTCTGACAGAAGGATGCTGTACTGTATGGGCTGCTAAGGCATTATTAGGAGCTTTCTGTTTGATGTCCCTTAAATGTCTAAGGATACGTTAAGGCCATAGAGGCCATTGTGCCATTAAAACCTGCACTTAGGAGTGGAAGGAATACGATCAGCAAGCTTACTTGAATGTTGCTTCATTCATATAATGTATTCACATACACAGCTACTAGTTTTCTCATATACAATCTCATAGTAAAAAGAAGTACTGCGCCTTTAATTATAATGAAGGAAATTATACCTCTTTGCTATATGGCCTCCTTTTGGTTTGCAACAAGGACATGTCACAGATGAATGGCTGTGATGCCTTATAAATACAAAAGCTGAACAGTCCTTTTTTACGATCTGAGGAAGGCATATTTGCCGAAAGCACTTATCGGAAGACTGAGGACTGCTTGTTTTATGTTATATTCTTTTTTATTAAAGTTTTGATTTTATTATCAAGTTTTACTGCCATGGTGGACAACAGGAGTTTTTAGTAGTGTTATAGTGAAAGTGGGTTTTTTTTGTACTTTTAAACCAAGTTGTTATTACAACATATCTATATGTGTGTGCTCCAAATGCAGCAAGGCCTCAAGATCAGGCAGTTTGCTATTTAGACTCTTGGCATTGAGCAGAACTGCTTCCTTGCAGTTTGATACTTTCTGTTCTTATTTATTAGGTTGAGAGATGCATTACTTGGACTCTGCCTAAAAAGACTCTATGCGGCAGCAAAGGCTTCAACCAATATATAGAACCCCTGGAATGATAATTGAAAGTTATCCCTGGCAAAGCAAAAGTGATTGTCTTGCATCTTCACCCATGCTGTTACAATACTGGATCTCCCTAGAATGATACCAACTATGCAGCCAGTTGTTGAAGTCAATAATCTTTTCCCTGTACTTTGGTATCACTCAAGGAAAAGGATGGATTCTGCTCAAAACTAGCATTGTATCGCCATTTGTGACATGTATGGAGAGCACTGTAATATTTTTCTGCATATCTCTTGGGGTTTTACATGCTGAGTAATTCACACCCACACAGACCACTATCATGTCATAATCATATATGGTAGATTTAACAGTCTTTAGAGCTCTTTTGTTTGATTCACATTGACATTGGAGAGATTATAATTGTTGTATAACGTTTGCAAGTAAAAATATGTCAATATGGTCCGTTTTCATTTATATAAATGCATGATTGCCTATGCCACAAGTGATAACATAATAAAGTTGTCTATTTTTAATAAAAAATGACATTTTTGGAACAACTCATGCAGAAAAGTAGTTTGGAGGAGGAATGAGGTTTAAGAGAAAGCAGTCTCTGAATAATTTATATAAGGTTGTTTAGATTATATAACATATAACAATATATAACAATATAACTGTTTGTAAGTTTGGAGCTTTTCTCCCCGGGCCTCCCCTGAAAATGGACATGTATCCAGTCGGACTACCCCGGTCAACAAATGTAAAATAAAATAAAAATAAATAAAATATATATGCTGTATAACACTTGTAAATGTAAACTTTTCGATATGATTTAATTGCTTTTATATAAATGTAAGTCTGGCTATGTACTATGTCACAAGTGATAATTCAATGCAGGTGTTTAAAAAAAAAGGAGTCTGTAAGGTCCATGATATGACAGAGAACTTGGTCCCAGAAATGCAATTCATTGTTATCCTCTCTACGTCCAGCCTTTGAGAGTTAAGTCTGACAATGGAGTCACCAATCACTAGTAGATTTTTGTTAGGAAGGTGTTAGTAGTTCAACTGAAATAATATAATTTTGATACACAGGAATATGACATGTATTTATTAATATGTGGTTTATATTTGTAGTGTAAAAGGGATGTAATATTACTGGAATGTGGCTTAAGAGTTTATTTAAAATGGCTCATATATGCAGTGTGCGGGGGATAAAGAAAAAATGAATTAGAGTATTTTATGGATATCTCAGATTGTACTTGTTCTGAATCTAATTAGTAGACAGTGTGGTAATACCACTACAGTATCTCTGTGAGTATGAAAATTATCAGATTAATTTAGAGATAATTCCACATTGGAAGAGCCTGTATATATCTAGTACAGCATTGCAAAGTACTACATGGAGTAGAAACCTGAGCTGGTTATCACAGCAGAGGAAATCAAAGGACATACAGAAGGTTAACTACGACTTTAGCCAAAAATGCTTACTTCCAGAATACTATAACAATCTAATTTCTTGCCACAGATCTAACACCACTAGTTCTTAGAAGCTAACACATGACCATTTTTTAAAGAGACATTGAAAAATATAGTAAAACTGAATAACATAACACTTATACTGCATACAATAGTGTAGCTAGGGCAGAGAAAGAAGGGCAACTCTCCCAGGCACAGAGTATTGTAGGGAATGGATGGCTGATTCAGATCACTCTTTAATGCACACTGGCTTTTAAAAGCATGCCAGTATTGCATTGTTGTCAAACTTGAACACTGTGTGGTCTATCTAGCTAGCAGTTTGCTATAGCTTAAAGCATTTTTTAACTAAAATCTGACTTCTCCATGCAGAGTATAAACTGTAGCAACTGCTTACTAAATTGTAGCAAGCAGTTTGTTACAGTTTAAAAGTAAAAAAAAAAATAAGTAAAAGCTGAGTTTTGTAGCACTCTGTAAGTGGTATAAAGTGTAGCAACTGCTTGCTACATTTGTAGCAAGCAGTTTGCTAAATTAAAAAATATATATATTTATTTTTTTAACTAAAATGAGAGGGATGAGGGGCAGTGGGCAGGGTGCAGAATTGAGACCTGATTGCTTCTTGCATTGTATGATAGCAGGCCTTGTTTTTTTTTTTTTTTTTTTTTTTTTTTGCTGTTCATTTAAAGAAATGTGGGAGTTGGGTGCTAGTTCATCAGACTGGCATAGGGCACAGGCTGAATCTGTTACACCTTTGAGTGTATAAATCACTAGGTTTGCATAAGTGCAGAGAAGGCAAAAGAATAGAAAGGAGATTAGCTGGAAATTCAGCAAAAATGCCTTCTTCTGGAATACAGTACCAGTTTTAATAGATCACCGGACTGAAGGCCCTGAGCTTTGAAGGCAGGCTTGAAGCTCTGTCTTCTTAATCTTGTCTGTTACAGCCTCTTGGAAAATGATTTACGACTAGCATTTTGTGCGATTTAGGACTTGACCCTCCTTGATCTCCTACATCTCCTCAAAACAAGTGGCTTCACAAACTCTCAAACTAAAGAGGTTCTCTTAACAAATAAATAAATAAGACATGCTGGAGGGACAGCTTCATTACTCAATACTTTCCCCATCTCTGGAATTAGTTTACATTACATAAAGAAAGAAAAGCAAATAATGCCCTGCAAGCCTTGGCAACTGCACCATTTTTCATAAATTCATTTAGGGTGTTTTAGCAGGTGACATATTAAGATGGGTATTATTAAAGTCATTATAGTCCATGGACTGCCTCTTTCTGTAAATTCTATAAATTTATGACAGTGATAGTGATTCAGTTGTTACAATAAAAGTACACAGCATATGATGACTAGTTATAACAAAGTTTGTAAAATCATTTGCTATGGAAAGCTAGTAAAAAAACAAACTTTAGAATAAGACTACTGAAAACTCTGGCTATACAGACCTCATAGAAACACTGGCTGCAGAGAGAATTTAAATCATTGAGAGTACAGCTATGTGATGCAAAAAGCAACTAGGATAGTTAGACAACCATAACTAATGAATAGCAATTGCAATGACCTTGGGAAAAATGGCTAGTTAAGTAATACAAGTTCATAAGTATATACTAGGCTAATTGCCACCAGGGTCATTTATAAGTCTATCCATGCAATCCAACCCATCTCTGTCCCTATGTATCATTGGCATTTATTAGGAGGGGTTATATTGGGTTTGGGAGTTTCTAGTGGTTATGTAGTGGGTATGGTAGTTTGAGCATTACTCTCTGCTTCTGTCTTTCAGATATGTGGGGGCCAGACTTTAGTGAATTTCTGGTTTCCCATACATTAGTCAAGGTTACACTTAAAAACAAAAGTCACCACTGTATATCACTTAAACAACTAAATTGGCTAGAACTTCCTCATCTACTCCACTTCAAACAACTAACATTTGCCTGCAAGTTCCTACACAAACCAGATAACACCCCAGCCCTCCAAAATCTTATAAGACAATACACATTCACTAGATCCCTTCATTTACACAGCAAACTCCTCCTAGATGTCACAAAAGCCAACAACTCAGCAGGCAAATCTCTTTTTTCCTATTATACTTCTAAAACTTGGATCAACCTTCCAGCTACTATGACCAATTGTAACTCTCTGACACAGTTTAAAATCCTACTAAAACAACATTTATTTGACACAATGCTTTGCCCTTATAACCAACCTGCCTAACCCCACTGTAAGCATTACTAAACTTTGACTACCTTACAGCTTATCTACCCAAATTGTACTAACTTAGTGCCATCTACGCACAATTTATCTCTGAGCCATACAGAATCATGCTTGAGTCAAAAATATCCACTTCTAGACATCAACAAGATCCCAGAATTTAACTCTCTACATATGTATTGTGAATGTCTCAAAACATATTTATTTGCTCTAACCACAAAATTGCTCTGACCACAAAATTATTTGACTATGTATTTCATCATGTATATATTACCTACATATCTTGACTATCGATTTACTCTTGTACAATTGACAACTATGTACAAAATGTGCTTTTATTTTTATATTTTTACTTTAATTGTATAAACAAATATGTGTTTCTTTATTATGTAATTCTTACTACCTATAAGTGGAAGTATTCTCCTCAGGCCTCCGCTGAAAAAGGACCTGTGTCCAGTCGGACTTTCCTGGTAAACAAATGTTAAATAAAACAAATAAATAAATAAATTGTCTGGCAGTTAGTGCAGAGGATTAAGGAGGTGTTAATGAGCTACTTCCTGGGGTCCAAAGGTGCAAGGTCTGATTCCCTGGGTATATATTACATTGTCGAATTGTTAAAAGTTCGAATGTCATATGGTCGAGCCCATATGATTGTACTTTTAACAGTTTGAATCTTTAAATGGAGATATCCATACAGTGTGGAATGGGAAGATTTCTCTGTCCTGCATTGTAGTGTGATCCTGGGTTGGTATATTTAAAGAACGGGGGGTGTGGGGGTGCAGGGTGGCTTGCCCCCCCTGATTAAAATGGTCAGGTAGGTTTTTTTTGTGTTGTTTATTTTTCTATTTTTAATTTTTTTTTACATTTTCGAATTTTTTTAAAGTTTGATCATATGGGTTCTGCCATATGACATTCAAACTTTTAACAACTCAATAATGTAATATGAACCCTGGTTCCCTTAGCCTCTGTTGCCTAACTGTGTGAGCAAGTCACTTAGCCAGGCACCACTCCTGGGCTGAGTGTGATAAAGGTTCGTGGAAATCAATGTTTTTCCCTAGAAAACAAATAAAATAAATGTAAATAGGATTAGAGATGGACTCTGCTTCACATGGATGGGTAGCATGTTCCAGAGCATGGGGATCCTGTGTTACACATATTTGTCTTTTGTCGCAAGCAAAATTTAAATCCTTGGCTCTAGTGGTTCTTTATGGATGTGAAAAGATCCATCAGAGATGAATGTGAGAATGCCTTACATGCCAAGCATAGATTGCCTCTCAGTAATCTGTAGAAGACAGAAAATAGAGATAGGGCTTTAAGGTAATCCATATAGGACAATGTGCTTATACTCTGGATTCCCCTGGTAAGGAAATTTGTGGGCATTCCAACTGTTGCTTGTGTCTGTTTAGGTACATGCAAAAGAGAGCATTATACTCAATGATTGGTCTTAGCAGGGCCAAATAAAGTTACATATGTCTTCCTAGGACCTGTATACCATGCCCTTACTTACAACCTGGGTGACATAGAATGATATTCTCACTGCCTTGGCTACATGTTGGTCAAAGGCCACAGTACTGTCCACATATGTTTCCAGATCCCTGACTACTAGGTCAGCTGTTGGGATGTGTCTTACTGATGGAGTAATAGCTTGGGTGGCAGTTTTCCCAAAAGAAACAATAATGCATTTCTTGGCATTGGGTTTAAGTCTGTGACTTAGGCACTAGTCATTTGTGTTAAACCTTCTTGTAAGATGTTTGCATCATATGGAAGATCTATGATAACTCCCAATTTGCAATCATCTGAGAACTTATTCAGTGAAAGGTCTTTGACATTATCCTTTACCTCTGAGAGGTAGATGCCAAATAGGAGCTGTTTCAGCATGGAGTCCTGAGGCACCCCACTGGTGACTAGTCCAGGTATGTGGTATGCACTATTTTCAACTCATCCATTATCTTAGTAAGCTTTTCAAAGACGTCCATTAGTTTTAGTAGGCATGACCTTCCCTTGTCAAAGCTAAACTGGGTTGGTTCTAGTGTCTGAAGGTTGTCTATGTCTTTGTTGTTCATTTCCATGATAACTCATTCCATGGCCTTGCATATTAGACTAGTCAGACTAATAAGTCTGTAGTTTCTGACATCAGTTGATGGTCCACCCTTGTGAAGTGGGATAACAATTGCAGTCCTCCATTCTCATGGTATAATGCCTGTTTTGAGGCATTAGTTGAAAAGTGACTCAAGTGGTCCTGATAGATAATGTTTCATGCTATTTAGGAGCCATCTCAGGATATCGTTGGGGCCCATTGACATGGTGTTTTTGGCTTTACTGAGCTCTGCCAGGACCTGCTCCATATTAATAGTTGAGGGGGTTGTGCTAGTAGTTATTTCATTTTGGGAGGTGGGAGGAGTTGGGAGTGAAGTTTGAAGTGAATTTGTCAGCCAGCAGATTTGCTATGTCACTCTGCTCAGTGAAATTAGCACCATAGACCACCACTTTGGCACACTGGTGTGTGCTATCTTTGAGGTTTTGGACATAGCTGTAGGAGGACTTGTAGTGACCTTTAGCCCATAACGTTAACTTATTTATTTATTTGCAATTTGATTACCAGGGAAGTCCACTGGGCCATACTGATCCATTTTCAGTGGAGGCCCGGGGAGAAAAGCTCCAAGATGCATTATACAATTTAGATACAAATGATAGTTAATATTAAAGATCTTATGTAGAATAGTTACTCATAAATTCATTCAATATCATGCAAAGTTAAATTCATTAAGCTTAAAGGTAGGGCTCACACAGCTTCATTTGAGGAAAACAAATATGGATTAGGTGTGGGAACAGTTTAGATACAAACCTTTTAAGAAAATGTAAATACGCTTTACATATACAGATCAACAGTAGAATGCTATTTACAATATTTACAAGGTTGGGCTGTGTGACGGTAGCTGTAGGAGGTTAGAGCTTGTAGAAAAGCTATAGAAATTGTTGAGAGCTTAGATTGGCTCATAGGAAGATAACTATGAGAGTTGTAGAGCTTGGAAACCAAAGCGAGAACCCCCTTGGATTAGGCTGGGTGAAGGCAGGTACATTTCCATTTAGTGGACAGGTGTTTAAATAGTTGGGTTTTGAAGTTTTCTGAGTTTGGTATGGTTCTTATTGTGGAGGGAAGGGAATTCCATATTTGGCCTAGTGAGAAAGATAGGAGAAGTTGGTCAGCAGGACGTTTAGGTTTATGGATAGTAATTAAATTCTGATGTTCAGATCTGAGAGCTCTGTTGAGTGTATAAGGGGGAAGGATGTTAGTTTGAGAGGGACATTTTGTTGGGTGAAATATGAGTCTATGTGCAGTAGTGAGTTGGAGATAGTCTAGGTAGTTTGGGAGTTCAAGCCATTTCAGGGATTGTAGGGTTAGGCAGTGATGGGTGGTATTTTTAGATCTAGAGGCAAATTTAGAGATTTTGTTGTAGCAGTTTTTTTAGTTTAGAGGTGGTAGTGGAGGACAGGTTGGTTAGGAGAAAGGCTCCATTTAATATGGAAGGAAGAAGATAAGTCACAGCCAGAGTCTGCCTGGTAGAGTTGGAGAGAAAGCAATTATTCCTATACAGCATACCTAGCTTTTGGTGGGTTTTGTTAATATTTTGTTGAGTATGAATATCAAACTTGAGGTGTTCATCTACAGTAATGCCATGCAGTTTGTCAGAGGATACTACTTCTATAGGTGAGTTGGTTTGACTATAGACTTTGAAGTGGTTTTTATCATAGAATAGGGTCTTTGTGGGAGGGAATAGTAGAATCTCTGATTTATTTGCATTGAGAGAGAGGTGGTTTTGGTGCATCCAGTTTTCAGTTGTTGAGAAGGCAGTTTGGGTTTTAGTCAGCAATTCAGAGAGGTTTGAGGCAGAGCAGACTAAGGTAGAATCATCTGCGTATTGAATGATTTTAGCATCAGGAATAGCAGTGTGAAAGTTATTGATGAAGATGTTAAAAAGCATTGGCCCAAGGATGGATCCCTGTGGTACGCCAATTGGGGTAAGTAGGAGTTCTTACATTTGACTGCCTGTGATCTGTCTGATAGATAGCTGGAGAACCAGGATAAAGCATTATGTGAGAGATTAAGGTTTGAGAGATGACAGAGAAGGTGCTTGTGGGAAACAGTATCAAAGGCTTTAGACAGATCGAGTAAAACAGTAGAAACTAAGTGGCCTAAATCTCGGGCTTGATTGACAGTTTCTAGGAAAGAGAGTAGAGTGGTTATTGTGCTATGGCCTGGATGGAAGCCATGCTGGGTAGGAGTGAGACGATTGTTTTGGGTCAGAAAAGGCATAAGTTGGAGGTGGATGCATTTTTCTAGGATTTTGATGATTGGTGAGAGCAAAGCAATGGGGCAAATGCTTGAGATGCTGGTATTTTTGCCTCCTTTATGAAGATGAAGAATATAAGCTGAGTGCCAGAGTTTGGGCACGTATGATTATTTTATGGATTGGTTGAAAATTATGCTGATTGGGAGTGCAATGCCATCAGTAGCACATTTTAGGAAGGAAGAGGGAATATTGTCTGGAGCATTAGAGCAAGGTTCAAGTTTGGACAAAAGTTTTTTTATAAAGTTAGTGGAGATGGGTTTGAGTTCAAACAGATGAGGCGAGTTAGAAGGGGGAGAGTGTAAAGCAGTTTGGTTATTATTGGGAAATGTCTTGGTGAGGGTAGTAATAGTGTCTATGAAAAATGAATTAAATTCAGAGCCTAGTTCGAGATCAGATTTACTTGGGTCAGGACAGGGATTATTCTTGGAGCTTGGACTGAGGAGTGAGTTCACAGAGTTCCAGAATTTTTTTGGGGGGGTTTATTACTATTGGACTGAAGTTTGATATAGTAGGATTTTTTTGTCTTTTGTTATTAGCACGGTTGTGGAGCTGTTTATACTGGAGCAAGGTATTGTCCAGTTTATTGTTTTGGTAAAGCTTCCATAGTTTGTCTCTGTGGTGCATAATCTGTTTTGTCTCTTTGGATAGCCAAGGAGCAGTTTTAGTTTTTATCCTTTTGTTTCTTAGTGGGGCTAGTGAGTTTAAAGTATCAAGGAAGATAGAGTTGAAGTATTCTATAGCCTTGTCAAGAGGAAGGACGTTCAGAATTTGCCAGTTCACTTGTTTGAAAGTATTTGAAAAAGTAGTTGGGTTGAAGCTGCTGAGGTTATGAGTTTGAATGTACTGATGCTGGTGTGAGGAGGAACTAGTTGAGTGATGCATGAAGGCTGGGAGGTGGTCGCTAAAGGTACAAGGAATTGTGCCAGAACTGGTTATTTTATTTGGATCTGAGACTAAGATCCAGTCTATTGCGGATCTGGGAGGGTTTATTTTGTTAGGTTGAGTGAATGAGAGGATTATTTGAATGAAGTTATAGAGGTTAATGGATAGAGAGGGAGAGGGGCAATTGATTTTATTCCAGTCAATATTCACATCACCAAGGATGTAAGTTTCATAGTTAATTTCAGTAGAGGCCCATAGGATAATATTTTCGAGTGTAGAGATATTGTTACCAGCTAAGATATATAGGGCAATGATGCAGATATTTTTATGTTTATTTAGTTTTGGAATTCCAGCAGTGAGTTCAGTGTTCTGGAATTGAGGAATTGGAATTTGGAGGGGAATTAAGGTAAGAAGGTTGGAGTAGACTAGGGCAGTGCCCCCACCTTTTTTATTTAGTTGGTCATTTCTGAGACAATGAAATTCTGGGGGCAGAATCTCAGAGTCGGAAATAAAGGGCTTGAGCCAGGTTTCAGAGATGGCTAAGATATCTGGTTGGTTATGGCTTAACCAAGCTTGAAATTGGTGTACTTTGTTGTTTAGACTTTGTGCATTAATTGCAAACATTTTTCGGGTGTTGAAATAGGAGGAAGAGGGTAAGGGATGAGTGTTGTCAATAAAGGATGTAGGACCAGGGTTAGGATGGATATCACCAGCTTGGACTATGTTGTTGAAGAAGATATCCTTTAGCCATATTGGTCTGCCAGGCATGAATTTTGGTAGATTGCAGACTGGAGCAGGTGACAGTATCTTGACTTTAGAGGAGAAGAGTTTAGGGTGGAATAGGTGCAGAGAGTTGGGCTGAATGAGAGAAGAGGAGATAGAGTGGAAATGGGAGTAAGCGTGAGGGGGAAGGTGGGTTTGTATGGTAGTTGTCTTTGTAGGTGGTATTGGACAAGCATAGGTGGAACATGAGGTAGCATAGTATAAGGGAAGTAGGAACAGAAAGAGGAGGCTGGGGGACTGGAGGGTGTGATAACTTGAGGAGAGCATGTTGGAGCAAAGAGAGTGGTATGAGTGATTAGGAAAATAGAGAAGGCTATGAAGAAGAAAGGTTTTAGAAAGTGATGGAGGTATTCTAGAGATTTAAGGAAAGAGGAGGGAACTATAATTAATGGGTGGAGTACAGATTACAGAGTTTAAGAAGGATGGCTAAAGGTGGGAGGAGTAACTTTACCTTATAATTGTCCTTGTTGGACTTAGTTATTCCTCTAAGTTTCCTATTTAGTTTAATCAGAGGGCTCCTATCATTATGAGAGTTGCTCTTTCTGATTTACCCACAACTTTTTTCTTTTTTTATAATTTATGTACCCTATTTAGGTTAGGATTCTGCCAGTGTAATTTGTTGTCAGAGTTTGTTTTGGGCTTCCTTCTAGTAGGTATAGCTATATATCGTCTCTGTGTACAGTTACACATAGGTTACTTTGAACATGGGGTTGGGAGGGATATTGAAATTTGACAAACTTGCTTGATAGGACATAGTTTGCTTTGTAATAGTTTCTAACTGTTACAATATTTGCTTGGGTTTCAGAACTGATTTTTATTGTGATGGTGATAACTAAGCACATGAACCTATGGGTGGTAAGGTACAGTGCTCTCCCATACTGGTGAGTACCAGCTGTAATTTGTTTGAACCTCTGGTGGGTGTGTGCACTATATGGTTAAAGGTATTTGTGTTAATGAAGTTCAGGAATCATTGTGGCGGCGCAGTGGTGCAGTGGTTAATGCTGTCGCCTCACAGCAAGAGGTTCTCCGGTTCGATTCTCGGCTGGGGTGCCTTCTGTGTGGAGTTTGCATGTTCTCCCTGCGTTCGCGTGGGTTTCCTCCAGGTACTCTGGTTTCCTCCCACATTCTAAAGACATGCTTCTGGAGCATTTCTCCCCGGGCCTCCGCTGAAAACAGGATCTGTGGAACCTAGTCGGACTTTCCCGGTCAACAAATGTTAAATAAATAAAATAAAAATAAATTGTGCCTGTGAGTATGAGACAGTGTGTGATGAGGCAAATTAGAAACTTTATCAAGTTAAGGAACCAGTAACTCAACTAACAGGGATGAGATTCCATAACAGTCAATTTAAAATTCATAAACAATATACTTCTGCACATATAAACAAAAACATTCTCCTATGCATTTTGCTTTATTTTGCAGTAATATAGTTGCTGTTCCTTTTTTATCTTTGGAAGTTTTTTTATTATAATGCTTCAGACAATGTTTAATTGCTTTCATTGTTATAATTATGTTCAGCTGTTTATTTCAAGCTGATTTGAGGTATTTGTTTTTATTCTTTGACCAGGTCATGGATGTACTTTGGCTGCTGCAGTTTAACACACCTATCTTCCCAAAATAAAATAAATCAAGAGACAGTCTTAAAGTAATTTGAAGTCTGCATAACTGAGTACATAGTCTGTAAGATCAATAGCCATTTCAGAGTATCTGTTTCTGCCAAGAGTAAGACCATACAAAATGAATGATTTGGACAGCTGAAGAGAGAATAATGACATATCTGCATAATGTTAATTGAAGGGACACTTTGCAGAAGAAATCTTAAGGCTCGGTTGGCAAAGAGGAAAAAACGTAATGGGTGCTGCATAACTGAATCATAAATGTAAAACTTGTGAACTAAGAGTCAACAAATGAAAAAAAAGTTTTTGAAGAAATAAAAGTATTTATTTCTTGAATACACTTTTGATGGAGAATCTATCATGGTGATGGTCACAAAAAGCTTAGTAATTTCCTACAGGAAGTACTATATAAATGCATCAAATTAATAGACATTCCCCAGGATTCAATAAAGCTTACACAGATTCTGAGTGTATGAATAGTGTAGCTGCCCTAGCATGGACTATGGCTGCCGAGTGATCCAGTAAACAAGGCTGGGGGCATGCATGAGCCTCCCAGCACTATTCTAGCATAGACACCACAGAATGATGCTAATTACTTTATTTTCTGGTAAAAAACATGCAAATGGGGTAAATTAGCAATTTAGCAAGCAGACAGGAATCCGTGTTAGAGCCGTGTCCACTGCAGAAATGTATTTGGCTACTAATCATGTAAATTTCTGCAAAAATCAAAATGGGGGCATAACAGCTCAAAGTAAAGTATGTATTATAAGTATTAGGCATGCCAATGGCCAAAAATATGGCCATTGGCATGCAAAATCCTTTCAAAATTATAAAATAATTTTTTGGCTGATTTCAGCCATTTAAGAGAGCAGCAGAGTGTAAACGAGATCATGCAGAAAATAAAAAAAATGTAAAAAGGCAATTGTATGTGAAAAATGAACTCTGCTATTATAAGGGGCAGCAGGCAGACTCATAACAATAACAGGTAACAGTGGTATAGTACTGTAACTAGGGTCTAAGGCAATGGAGTATGCAAATGAGCTAAATTTATTGAATAGCAAAATGGAAGACCATGTCCGTGCTCACCTAACCATATAGGAGCTATAATGCAGTGGTGTAAGCAAGAGAAGCAGCTGACATCAAAAAGGGGGCATATCATGCTTGATTTAAACACATTGGAGCTCTGCAGCTCCTATTTGCGCTCAGCTAAGCACAGCTAAGCAAGGGGGTGTGTCTGAGACTACTTAGCTGTGCTTAGCTCCTTCAAGACCTGAGGAGCATGTTTGTGTCCAGGGGAGGGCCTTTTCGGCTGAGCAGTGTTTACATTTGCTAAAAAAAGTTTGCACGCCATGCCACAGGGCTTAAACAGGGTGAAAAAAAAGGGATATAGCAGTATAAAGGAAATGACCTACAAATCACTAAAACAGCCTCTCCTAGTCACAGTGGCCTATTCAAACCCCTCAGTAATACAGCTGGCAGGTGGAATGTATCATAGTCAGCCAATCACACAGGCAGCATTTGCAGCACAATAGTATGAAGAATGTAAACACCTTGCAGTCTGTTTTTTCCCACAAACTCTGCACCTTTGGTGTACACAGTTGGGGGGGTTTTACCAACAAAATGTTAGGGGCTGCTGTCGCTTTGATACATCAGTAGGTGCTAGAGACTGAGGGCAGTGATGGGAATGATGCTGACAACCTTCCCAGACTGAGGAGGAGGAGAAAAGTGTTCAAACCCAGGGTAAGCTACCAGGGGCTACATGATCTGGAGATACTAGAGTGATAAGAAACCAAGAACCAAACACAAACAATTAAACCAACTATGAGGCAAAAAGATGAACCAGTGTCACCAAACACAACCAGTCAGCAGTTCTCCAAAACAGTTTAATAAATGTCCAGAGTAGTACTAGAGTGCTACAGGGTGGAGAGGGACATACTTCAGCAACTCATTGAGCTGTGCCAGCCTCACCTCAGATGCAGAGCCAACAGAGGGAACCCATCCCAGGTGAAACCGAGGTATGTGCAGCCTTAAGAATACTAGTTAAAGGTACCTTCCAAAGACCTACTGGGGACATCAAGGGTGTCTCACAGGCATCTGCATCCAGGGTACTCCACCAGTTCCTGGATGTCATGTGACCACATGCTGGTGAGCACATATATTTCCCCAGCACCCCTGAGGAAAGGACCAGCAATATGTATCTCTTCTACCATGTAGCAGACTACCAAGAGGTACTGGGTGCCATAAATTGCATGCACATCCACATCAAGGCACCACCCTGTGAAGAGGATAGAGTCAATGTAAAACTCAAGGGCTATCACTCCAACTGCCAGGTAATGTGCAATGCCCAGGGCATTATCATGAACTACCAGGGTGGCAGCCCTGGTAGTTATCACGTCTCCCACATCTGACATGCCTCACAGGTGTAGCAGGAATTTGCCGAGGAGACATCCCGCATGGCCATCTCGTGGCAGATGCTGGCTATGCACTGGAGCCATTGATGATGACACCTATCAGAAATGCACACACACTCACTGAAAACCACAATGATGAGGCACACACACAAACCAGAAACATTGCAGAGCATGTGTTTGGGATGCTCAAGTCATGGTTCCTCTGCCTCAAAATATCTGGTGGAGCCCTGCAGTATTCTCCAGCCACATGTGCACACATGTTCATAGTATGTGCCATGTTACAGAATATGATCCTGTGGAAACAGCTGTGGAAGGAAAATCACAGAGAATGGCCATACAGCTCCCCACCATTCCCTGTGATGGCCCTTCCCTGACACAGGGGAAGGGCCGTCACAGGGAATGTTGGGGAGCTGTATGGCCCTTCCCTGTGATGTTCCTGCCACAGGGAAGGGCCATACAGCTCCCCATCATTGCCAAGGTCCCACAGGTACAGGGGGACTTGGAGGAGGAACCCCCTAGGCCTGCTCCTGTAGGCAGATGGGGGATGCCTGGTATGCCCAGGCCTTGGCAAAGAGGCAATGCATAGCACATACACTGACACAGTATGGACCCAATGACTGACATATCTCTGTTTGACTTGCACACAAAGTTAAATGGATGTCACACACATCACACAACCTGTATTTTACCATGTATAGGCTGTGTACTACATGCATCTGACAGAGCCAGCCCTCAAGCACCATCCTCACAACTGCTGCAGGCACAAGGTAAGTCAGTCTTCTTAACAATAAATCAATGGAGTAGTATGTTCTGGTAACATAGCTATGGTATCACTGCATGCATGCAAGGGAATGGGGTGGCCTACCGGGATAGCAGTAGACAACTAACAGCTATGTGGGACAACAGGAAATGTCCGCCCAATACTGGCTTCCGCAGAGTATGCAGTAGTCTCCTAGGTGACAAATCTCACTGCAGTATATGTAGGGGGTTAACTAACTAGAGGTCATAGGTCACATGCATGTATGTCAATGTGGGGGTCCCATACTCACCCCTAAGCCTCACCCATCAAGTCAGCCATAGAAAACTGTAAAGACTGGGTAGAGATGGGTGAAAGCTGCCAGTCTAACCAAATAAAATTATTACATAATTCTGTCATTTGTAAATATAAATGTAAAATACAGGCTTATTTCTTAAATGAAAGAAAATACAAACATGTTGAACTTCAGGATTGTAGCAACATTGCCATCTGCTGTAAGGAAAACTAAGTCAAGCATTTCACATCTGTTCTTTGAAATTAAAATTATTTCATCACTGCCTTTGATGTTTTACAATTCGGCTCTGGTCCGGTTAGATGAAGGCTTCCTGCCTATTGTTTTAAGGCTAAAGTTAATGACCAGAATTTTCATATGGAATGCCCTTTATTGCGCTAAGTGTAAAATAATGTAAATGCAGTTTCTGTGTGGCCTGGGAACCAGGAAGGTGTAAAAGATGATGTCACGTTTAGCAGAACTGCAGTTTCAATTTAAACTGTGAGAACCAGAGATCATTGAGTATTTTGATCTTAGACATGTAACTCAGCACTGCCAATGCTCTTACGTATGTTATCTTAGAAGTGTGTTTTCTTCTAGCAATAGCTAGGAAATTAGAAATGATTAGACTAAGTGTTTTTCTGTTATGTCAAAACTGTACTACAGAATTATTTTAAGTTTCTGTGTGATGTCTGAACTCTTGAATAGCACTGTGGTGTAGTAGTATTGTTTTGTGTTTATAGTATGTATTATTAAATATTTTAAACCCTTTTCAACTGTGGCTGATTTGTGTAGAGATAATTTAAGCTCTAGAGTACATTGCATGCTTATAAGTGATTTTGTACTAAGCCCTTCCATTAAGCCTCGATTGCTTAAGTTACACTACTACTGGATAATAATATTGCACAGTAATAATTGGACACCCTTTTAAAGGTCTTTGGGTAGCTGATAATTATTAGCTGGTGCTGGCAGGAATTACTACTGTATAGTCTGGGTAAAGGGGCACAGCTGGAGACTCTGTGTCAGCCTTTCCCAAGAGTGTCTGTGAAGTTGTATAAATACTTATCTCAAAGTGTGTGCGTGCGTGTGTGTGTGTGTGTGTGTGTGTGTGTGTGTGTGTGTGTGTGTGTGTGTGTGTGTGTGTGTGTCAGCTACCTAGGCAGGGACATGAAGCACTGGTTGGACAGAGAGGTTACTGAATGTTAGCTTGCCAGCTAGGCTGAGATCTGGACCCTATAGCTGTGCCAGTGATGAGTCTTATTGGGCACCTGAGGAGCAAGAGAGCAACCATCCATGGACTGACTGTGATCTCTGTGGGCTCTTAAGGGAAATTGCACTTTACTGTGTGTATTTGTTATCCTTTCCTCATGTATGGGACGTCCTCTCTACTGTTAGTGGTGAGAATTGAGGCTCCTTGGTTGTTGGGCAAGGGTGCGGGTGTCACATGTGTTTGGCAGCAGTGGGATATCCGCATCACATATTAATTAGTTGGCAAATACTAACTGGCTTGTAGTGCTGTGGGTAGAGTGAATCCTGTAGCTTATGCACAATTATCTCTGAAGGTGTTTTGTACTCTTAAAGCAGCCACACAGTGAATACTCAGATTTCAGATCACAATTGTTTTATTTCTTTTGTTAGCTTAGTTCGTCAGGGTGAGCAGGCAGCATGTCAGCAGAGGAGTATGGAAAGCTGACAAGGAGCCAGCTGGTGGAGATGTGCCAGGCTAGGGGACTGGTGCATGGAAACCTGACTAAGGCAGACCTGATTGCAGCCTTGGTTATAGCTGCATTAGAAAATAGCATCCAGGAAGACTGGCAGTGGAGATACAATATCCTTGGAGAATGGACAGCTCAACCTTTCTGTGAAGGACAATCAGACTGGCAGTGGAGATACAATATCCTCAGAGAATGGACAGCTCAAACTTTCTGCAGTGGACTTAAAAATGCAGCTGGAGCTAAAGAGACTGAAGTTGGAGGCCTGGCATTTGGAGATAGAAGCCGAAGAAAAAGAGTGTCAGAGGAGGCATGAGAGGGAAATGCTGACTCTTCACCAGAGTAATGGAGGTAATGGGGAATGGAGTAACTGGACCCCAGAAGCACAACAGATCAGTAACTTTCTTTCACAATTTAAAGAGGAGGATAATTTTGATAGTTTCATTCATATGTTTGAGAGGGTATGCAAACAGTATAGTGTTGACCAAAGGCTCTGAGTATGGTTCCTGACCTCCTTACTCCATGGGAAAGCTGTAACTTTTTTTGTCAAAAATGTCTGATGCTGTCTGTTTTGATTATACTGCTGTAATTTAAGCTAATACCTGAAATGTATAGGAGAAAGTTTTGTGAGCATTGGCACAAGGCAGGTGAAAGTGTTGCTGAACTGAGCGCTTATTTTCATAGCTGGGCGAGTGGATGACAAGTCACCACTTTTGAAGGGCTGGAAGACCTTTTGGTGAGGGAACAAGCCCTTAGCACTTTGCCTGAGGACATGAGGATCTGGTTAGCTGATAGATAATGTGCTACTTCAGATGACCTTGGGAAGAAGGGAGACATATACTTGGCCAGCAGGGCAACCCTGAACAGGAAGGGGACCCCAGTACAGCTCATGGGTCTAAAGGAACCCATGGTGGGCAGCACAGACTGCCCCAACAGAATCTTCCAGTAGCAGGGGAAGCCACTAGTCCAGGTACATGTCCAGGAGCTAGGGTTAAATGTTTTGAATGCAACCAGTGGGACCATGTAGCATACAGTTGTCCACAGAGCCAAGGTGGGAAACAAAAGGTGAGGGAGCCAGTAAGTGGGAAAGATAAAATGCCAATAGTAGGTTGTCTTGGGACAACAAGGGTACCAAACTACCACCAGCAGCTATTTCCTATTGTAGTGAATGGCAAAGAGGCCATTGCTGAGAGAGACACAGCCTCTGATATAACCATTGTAAAGCCTGCAATGGTTACAGAGGAGCACTACTTGCCTGTTCCGACTACTCCATTCAGAGCTTTAGGAAGGATCCCATTCCAAATAGCTTTGGCTAGTGCTCACCTTGACTGGGAAGATGGAAAAGGAAGCCAGTGAGTAGGTGTCTTTGAGGATATACCTGCAGATGTCCTGATAGGGAATGATTTTGATAGTGCAGTACCCTGTGCTTATGCAGTTACATGCAGCCTGGCTTGGAGAGAAGCATGTGGGTCTGGTAGCCTGGCAGAGACCCAGACAGACTGCATACTTGCAGCCAGGACTGGTGAGGTGATTACTTCAGGAAGGGAGCTACTCTGTAGCAGTGAGACTGAAGTTGAGCCACCGCTGCTTGTGGGTACTGATGGTCCCTTGGACAGAGTAACAGCAAAGGTAGAGGTAAGTAGTAGTACCCAGGCTGACAGTGAGGCACCACTGTCAGAGGATGCCAGCCTTCCTGTGGAAGGGGAGCTAGGAAGGGTTACAAGGAGACAGTTGAGACAGGCTCAGCTCTCAGACCCTACATTGCAATGCCTGAGACAGGTAGCTAGTGAAGCACCTGATTCTTAAGGAAAGGGGAATCTGTATACTGGGACAAATGGTTACTATATAGAGAGTGGACCCCTGAGGGAGGGCTAGAAGGTGAGAGAGTAAAGCAGTTGGTAGTGCCTAGAGCCTATCATCTGGCGCTTCTAGTCATAGCCCATGATATTCCCATTGCAGGTCATATGGGCATAAAATGTACAAAGAGGCATATTATGCAGAACTTCTAGTGGCCTGGAATTTCCAGAGATGTAATAGGGTGCTGCAGGACCTGTGAGCAGTGCCAAAAGGTAGGCAAAGCCGGAGACAAGGTGAGAGCTCCTTTGATTCTTTTGCCTGTGATTGAGGAGTCATTTAAGAGGGTAGCTATGGATATTGCAGGTCCTCTGAGTACCCCAAGTTCCACAGGGAAAAGGTATATCTTAGTGGTAGTGGATTATGCTGCACGATACCCTGAGGCAGTTGTTTTGTCCTCCATTGAGGCAGAGAAGGTGGCAAATGCTTTGTTAGATATTTTCAGCAGGGTAGGTTCCCAAAAGAAATACTGTCTGACAGAGGTGCCGATTTCATGTCAGATCTGCTGGCTTTTCTGTGGAAGTCCTGTGGGGTGAAGTACATGAAGACCACCCCAGACTAATGGTCTTGTTGAGAGGTTAAACTCTACAATCAAGTCCATGCTACAGGCATTTGCAGATCAGTTTAAGAGGGAATGGGACAAATATTTGCCCCATCTGTTGTTTGCTTACAGAGAGATTCCTCAGGAATCCACAGGTTTTTCAACCTTTGAGTTGCTGTATGGGCATAGGGTGAGGGGACCTCTAGATTTAATTCGAGATGAGTGGGAAGGTGAGTGTGAACCTCACAAGGAGTCTGTTGTGGCATACGTCCTAAACCTCAGGACAAGGCTCAAGGAACTCATGGGCTTGGCCCAGGAGAACCTGGCAGAAGCCCAACAACAGAAAAAAGATGTGGTATGATAGGAAGGCTCGAGCTAGAGAGTATGCTGTGGGGCAGCAGGTAATGGTTTTCATTCCTGTCAGGCATAACAAGTTGCAGGCAACTTGGGAGGGACCCTACAAGGTGGTAAGAAAGGTAAGTGATGTTAACTACATGGTGGAACTGCTAGGCAAATGGCAGGGGCACAGATCATACCATGTTAACATGATGAAACCTTGCCATGATAGGGAGGCCCTTGTGCTGAGCATTTGCAGTGAATTGCAGGAGGAGTCTAAGAGAGATCTGGGGACTGATCTCCACAGTGAGGCTCGGGCTGACACCTGAGAGGAAGGGGTAGCAATGTCCCAGCAGCTATCTTCTACCCAGGTTCGGGGAATCCGAGCAGTGTTGCAGGAATTTGGGGACATGTTCACTGGGAAACCAGGGTGCAGCCACCTGGTGCTGCACCAGGTGGATACAGGACCCCAAAGGCCTATTAGGCAGGCCCCTTATAGGGTGCCTGAGAGAGTCAGACAGACTCTGAGGGAGGAGGTACAGGAGATGTTGGAACTGGGGGTGATTCAAGAGTCCAAAAGTCCGTGGACCTCCCCAGTGGTGCTGGTGCCAAAGAAGGATGGCATCACCAGGTTCTGTGTGGATTACAGGAAGTTAAATAGTCGCACAGAGTCGGATGCTTACCCCATGCCTAAGACAGATGAAGCCCTAGAGCAGCTGGGTGGGGATAAGTATCTTACAACCATTGGTCTTTCCAAGGGCTACTGGAAGGTGCTAGAGAGAAGTCAGCCTTTGTAACACCTTTTGGCTTGTATGAGTTCACAAAGATGCCCTTTGGGATGAAGAATGCCTTAGCGACTTTCCAGAGGTTGGTAGATTATATCCTAGTAGGAGCGGGAGGCTTTGCCCTTGCTTACCTAGATGATATTGCCATCTGCAGCCATTCCTGACCAGAGCACCTTCAGCATGTCACGGTGGTGCTGGGCAGACTACAGAGGTCAGGGCTGACCATTAAGCCGAGCAAATGCCAGGTGGGTTTGCCTGAGATCTCCTACCTAGGACATAAGAGTGGGGAGTGGTAAGATAAGGCCAGAACCTGTCAAACTGGAAGCCATTCAGGCATGGCATGCACCTCTTACTAAAAAGCAGGTGAGGGCATTCTTAGGGACAGCAGGGTTCTACAGAAAGTTCGGCCCCTGTTATAGTACCATAGCTACTCCCCTCACAGACCTGACAAGGAAGAACAGGTCAGATTAGGTAGTGTGGACCCCAGCATGTGAGCAGGCATTCCAGAAGCTTAAAGAAGCTTTGGGAGAACCCTCTGTGTTAGCCAGTCCAAATTACAGCAAATAATTTGTTGTGCAGGTGGATGCTTCAAACCATGTGGTGGAGGCTGTACTTAGCCAGATTTGTTCAGAGGAGGAAGAGCATCCAGTGGTTTTTCTTAGTCATAGGCTCCAACCCAAGAAGGAATGTTATGCAGTTGTAGAAAAGGAATTTCTAGCCATAGTGTGGGCACTGCAGTAAACTTCAGCCTTATCTGTGTGGAAGAAAATTCACTGTAATGACAGATCACAACTCCTTAATGTGGTTAAACAGAGCCAGCCAGAAAAATGCCAAGTTGCTAAGATGGAGCCTGGGGTTGCAATCATATGATATGTCAGTGCAGCATCGCAGTGGGATTAGCAATGCCAATGCAGATGGGCTCTAAGACATGGAATGGGGTGAGGTACACTCAGATAGACCTAACCCTCTCAAGTAGTGTTTATCAAGGGTCACTTGAAAAAACAGCTTGAATTTGATACATAATTCTGGCATTTGTACATATTAGCTGGTGGGTGGTGGCAGCATATAGCCTGGGGGTGGGGGTGTGAATGGTGTGGGTCTGTTTCCCTTTTTGTTCTGTGAAGTTGTATAAATACTTATCTCAAAAAGTATGTGTGTGTGTTTGTGTGTGTCTGTATGTGTGTGTTCGTGAGTGTGTGTGTGTGTGTGTGAGTGTGTATGTGTCAGCTACTTGGGCAGGGACAACAATGAGGAAATATTCCCATGGACCCTACTCAGTGATATCACAGCAGATTAAATAGAACCAGAATGTAAAGCCAACATCAGCACAGCACACATTCCAGGGCTGCCCCAATGAACTTGATAACTTCTTGCATGTCCGCAATATGCAGGGGTCAATGATGTGGTCCATGTCCCAAGACTGCAGTGCCAACTATTTTGCATTTTCAACTACACCTATGGTAGGAGTTGTACACACCGTCCAGATGTCTCTTATACCTCTCAACTGTACAGACTTTTATCAACATCCATACTCCTGGAATAACAGGTTGTCACAGAAGGAGCACAGGTATGCCTTGTATATCTGTTATAGTTGTCCTAACATTGCAATCGCCTACCAACTGTTTGCAAAACAAGAAAGGGTCATGTCAAAACATCAGTGGCAGGCAGTGGAGAAGCAGATGTCATACCCATAAGAAAAAGCAAGCAAATACCAAACTGGTCTCCCACCTGTCTATGTTTGGCTTAACAGTATTAACACCCTGTCCCCATGTGTGGGTCTTTGTCTGACTGTCATATAAGGGCCTGTCCAGATGTCATTCTGTGACAGTCTGACAACTAGGCCAACATGTAGCCTCATAATAACATATAGTAACAAAAATCATCTGAGGACCACAGCAAATGTAGTGGTGCAATGATGGACAACCTGCTAAATAGGAACACTCAGAGATGTGAAGTCCAGAACCTTGTATGTGATGTTACAGCATTTACTCCTCTCACACCAGAATTACAAATATATAACAACAGCCACTATGGGCAAAGCCTGTGACTGGACTACAGAAGGACAAAGAGGCACACATAAGGGGAATGGGAACCACTGGAAAGACAAATGGAGAATGTGCACACCAGAACAAATTGTGCAGTAACATAGGTGCCATGCAGTGAATGGAGTCAGTAAACATTTCCTGCAAATACACAACACACACCCATGTAAGTGGAGGTCTGCAACAAAAAAAAACCCAAACAAAGGACATCCTAGAGGCAAAAACACATGAGAACTCCACAAACCTACACACTACAGACCATGCATAGCCCACACACCAGGGTCTTGCAAACACTAAGGCCTTACCATACACCCAACATATTACTCATAGAAGACTCCACTGGGAGACACACAGATGTGCCTCTTACCAGGCAGGATAAGGGGAAAGTCACGGTCACTTGTTTGTCAGGTGCCATAATCTGCCATATCACACATGCACTCAAGTCACCCCACAACAGGTACAGGTATCATTCCAGCCTGGTCCATGGCAGTGTGAACTATGTCAGATGTACCTCTCTGGACTATAAGAAGGCAGACATTATTCAGCTAGCTGAATATGTGTCCCATGCAGGCATGTCCCTAGCCTAAGCACAGTCTGCTGTCACCCAGAATGTTGGCTCAGTACAAACAGAAAATGATTGTCAGTAACACTTGGCTCACTTACTATTGTCATCCCAGGGGGATCCACTGCCTGGCAGCCTGGGAACATATGATTGACAGACCACATTGCCTTGCTAGAGATAGCCTGCATCTGTCTCACTTGGTCTTCATGCCATTGGCAAAGGTCCTTGCCTCCCCCATAGTGCCTTTGTAGGGAAAGTTATAGGGCCCATATTACCAACATAAAACACTTAACAAAATGCAAATTAAAGGCCATGCCGCTAAATGCTAGTAGTCTAAACAGTAAAATGCACTCATTGCAAGCAGTCATAACCCTGGAAGATGGTGACATTTGTGCACTCACAGAAACCCTTTTCCACAGCCGTGGAGAAAAACCCATTCTTACCTGATCGCTCATTCTATCCCACAGCCAGAACTCAAAATGTAGGCAGCAAAGCCAAAGGAGGTGGAGTATAAATATATATTAGACACACACCTCCAGGCTGGTCAAACAGTCTAACACACACGAGACACCCCAAGTGCAGTCATCTTTTGACAAAACCCCTATGCAAATGCAAATTATACATAGTTACAGGCCAACATATCTGATTCAGGACACCCACCCCACATATCTGGCTCTCTACAAATCTATCAAGATTCTACCCATCACCTTGATCCTGGCTGACGTATATTACCAAAACATTGATTGGGAATCCAACCATTTCAGAACAGAAATGCACAGAGATGCCCCCCATATTATCAATGCTACATCCTTAGGACAGCCACTTGTTACCCCCACAAGATGTGATACCTATGTCTGACTTGACAGTAACCAACAAGCTCAATCACTGCAACACCCCTATGGTATCATCCTCCCTGGCAAGATCCGACAAAAAAGCAGTCACATGTCATATCACCATCTCTCCTGACCCACCTCTAGCCTTGATAAAAGGAAAATGTCCCACAAGCTGATCACAACCACCAGAGGGATGGTATAAACAGCTTGAACAGCCACCTACTCCACTAGAGGAACAGGCACCAACTTCTGAATGTACACAAAACTAGTATGCCAACATATAGATAGAGATGCACGGAATTAAGAATACCTGACAGGACAACATCAAGGGAGAGTAAACCCGTCTGCAAACATCTGCAATAAAGTAACTATATACCAAAAGGATAACATTGCTGTCCAGAACTGAGAAGGAGCAGGTGCACAATTGGAAGTAATCACCCCTTAGCCTGAACAAACAAATAAGGGCACCAGTGAAATCCACTAAAGGCAACTCCAAGTCCAAATTGCCCACATATAAGATATACAATCATAAGGCCTTCCTCATATATGTCTGCATTCCCAAAGGAAACTCCCAGATCTGTGCAGAACAGGTGGTCAAGGACAGCACATACACACATGCTATAGATATAGCCAATCCACTGGCTGACAGATTCAGTGGAAATGTCTCCCCTCTGCTCTCCTATCAGAAAAGCAGGACATCCCCAGTACCTAAACACCCAACACATCACTAAGAAGCATGGCATAACTGCCAACTCAAAGTCAAGGGGACAGCCTCCATGGGACCTGAATACATCCCAAGCTGCAAATTACATGAACCCAGGCATGAACTGGCAGCATCATTATGCACCCTACACATCAAAAGTCTAAGTAATGTCTATGTCACAGCCGAGTCGCAGACAGCCACTGTCATCCCTTTACACCAAGGTAGAGTGTTCACCAATCCAGATAATGAAAGATCTATCAGCCTAACTAGCCTGATCTGCAAGGCCATGCAATGGATTATCATGGATCACATTCACAGGGACATTGGCAAAATCCAAATACATTACCCTATACAGCCAGCCATCCTCAGAGGAGGTATGTCATTGAACTCTGGATGACTTCCCTGAGGCAGCCAACAAAGGCATGGATGAGGGAAAGATGATGCACTCCGGCCACCGTAACCTGAACAAAGCCTTACATACCATTCCCCACTTGCCCATAGTACACAAACTCTGTCAACTAGGCAGCAATTCATATGTTACCAGATGAGTATCAAACTGGTTCTTTGCTAGAACCCACATAATCATAATAGGGGTAGCCAGCTCAAACAGTACACATGTAATAAGTGGCATACCCCAGGGATCTGTTTGGGGCCTCTGCTATACAGGATATACATCCCTGAGGTGCAGGCCAAAAATACTGGCTCATGGCTGACCAAGTTGGCAGATGACTGCAAGCTGGGAACAGTCATCAATACCCAAAGTGATGCGGCTGTCCTACAAGAGGGTCTCACCAAAACAGATGCCTGATGTCAGAAACATGGCCTCAAGCTGAATGCCTACAGATGCATCATCATCCGTTCGGGGAGACTGACGTCCCCACATAGTACCACATGAACAACAATGTCCTACATACACAATCAGTAGCGAGGCAGTTGGCCAACCAGGTTGATAGCAACCTGATGTCTGACCATTATGTTGCTCCCATTGTACAGAAAGCTTCATAGATGGGACAACTCAAATGTAAGGGTATCCCATCCAGGGACAAAGAGGTCATAAGAGTCATGTACGGTAACCTTATGAAGTCAATTATTTTTCTCAGTGACCCTTCAGCATGTACCTCACAAAGCACATGCAATAGCTGGAGAGACCACAGAGGCTCCCCACCAGGAGAACGCAGGACCACAAACACCTACCCTACACAGATAGGCTAACAGCACTGTCTCTCTAATCTGTTCCATGCAGCCTCCACAGAGGTGACCCCTGTCTGGCATACAAAGCAATTCAGACCATGTCTTGATGGGACTGTTGCACATCTGGAAGTCAAAGCCCACTCAATCAACCTGTAGGCACAGCATCATGACATCAGTACAGCTTGTTGATGTGACAGTAACGTGTCCCACACTCTCACCCATCTGTGGAATGCACTCCCTGTCCACATCAAGCCAAGGGATTCAAGACCCCTAGTGATGTGTTCCCTGTATAAGTGCATGGGAAACAAAATACAGTCCTGTGATTCCACTTGTGTCCCTGCTGGATAGGGGCTCTGGGTGCTGACATGTCTTAACATGGAGCTACACTCACATTTGCATGGGTTATAAGGGCTTCAGGGCCAATAGCCTACTAACATCATAACCTATCAACCTATATACAACTGTCTGTCAGTGGTTCGTCACATTATTCTGTAAAACTCTGCCACTGACATTCCTGGAAATCACAGTGCTATGTGGAATATACCACACATATGGACATTTCTGCTCATTAGAATGCACTCTGTACCCACACCCATACCTATCAACCTCTTACTGCAAGACATCTGGACAAGGTCATAAACAAAAGTGGGACAAAGGCCCAATGATAGGCATGTGTTTTAAATATTACTCTTACAAACTGATAAAGTTGGTAGAATAACAGGTTTTGCATTAGCAGGAATTGTCTGAAGGTTATGAAGTCTGAAACACTAATATCTATCATTATTTTCTAACTTCAGTCTTTAATTATTTGCAACTAACTTGCCATAAAAACACAAGTTTATGTAGACTGGATGAAACTTCTAGACAAACATCTGGACAATCTGCAAACAACTGTACAGTTGAGAGGTATGTGCCACACCAGGGTATGACTTTTCAGGTAAGAAGAATACCACATAAGCAGGAGATCCCCAGCCAGTATAGCAGCAAGGTGCTGGATTGTTTACACAGCTTCATCAGTCAATTGGCTGTAGCCACACCTCTCAACTGGTTGGATGAGGCAAGAATGTCTATTGTTTGGCTTATAATGTTGGTCTGTGCATCATACATCTCGTATTTCTCTAGTAAAGCACTGTGATGATCTGAAGATTTCTGTCACTAGGTATTGACACAGTACATTTCACTGTCAGATAACAGATATGTCTGAAAATGCCTGCTAAAACAAACCCTGTAACTCTACCAACTTCCTGTTTACTTTTGAGAGGTATGGCTGTAGAACACAAAACCCCAGAATGGAGTACAACTATCTCTGGAATGGAGTCCCACTCTTTCTATAGAAGATCATACTGGGCATGCTCCTACACTTAGAAAATTACAGCCCGTGTCAAAACCCACATCGGACTATATAACTGTATTGTGCGCATATATCTTTGCATACAGACAACTATGAACACCTAAACTGTCTCTGCACACACCCATCGGACAGGATTACCTTCAGCTAGCTGTGGGGAGCCCATATGTGATATATCTGCATTTGTTGCATTTGATACACAGACATACATGGGCAACAGATAACAATATGCCAAGCATACACACATATATATGTTGTGAAGAGAGAGACAGACAGTGATATATATAGAGAGACAATGGGAGACATACACAGAAAGTGAGTCATACACAGAGATACCCATAATGGAATAGAGTGATGTTCTGCTGCGGACAATGGCATACCAGTCGTAACCAGTTGCATGTGCCAGCATGAAGGTGAGCTCCCTTGTGTAATAGTACTGAGGTGGGGTTTGTAATATCACAACGCCTGCCTTTGTTTGTGTGTGTGTGTGTGTGTGTGTGTGTGTGTGTGTGTGTGTGTGTGTGTGTGTGTGTGGGTGTGTGTCTGTAGCTTTAAGTATTAAGAGGCCATCACCACTCAGTACACTTTCCATTGCCCTACTTCACAAGATCTGCTGATATCATTCATCAAAAAAGTATTTTTGGACACTTGTCACTCCTATAACCTCTGTGGTACATGCAATAAATGTGTAACATGAGTTTGTGTGTGTGTGTGTGTGTGTGTGTGTGTGTGTGTGTGTGTGTGTGTGTGTGTGTGTGTGTATGCACGCATGTATAAGGGAAACATTTTAGGCTATTCCCACCCAGTAAACTTGTCAGTGCAAACAACGTAATGTAAAAGCAGTGCAACCACCACCAAGATGATGATGAAATTGAAGCTCCACAAATAAGGTAGATCCAAAGAAAGGGTTAGCCCTACTTTAGCAGTTCTGTCAATGTCATTCCTATTAGAAGTACCTTTGGACAGCCCTCAGCCCTATAAGCTTTGTGGCACATGCAATAATTACATAATATTGTAGTACAGATAACTAGATAGGCAGTGGTTCTATTCTCAGATCCAGCAAATGTTTGTGTGTGCAAAATTGTTTGTAAGTGTGTATGTTTGTAGGATAAAGTATTTTGAGGACTTTCCCACCCACATCACTTCCCAGTGCCCTACTTTAGCAGTCCTGCTGATGTCATTCCCCTTAGAATCTCATTTGGACAGCTCTTTGCCCTATAAGCTATGTGGCACATGCAACAACTATAAAACAGTATAGTACAAATAACTAGAGAGGCAAGTATTCCATTCTCAGTTCTGGCAAATATGTATTTTTGTATTATAAAGTATTTTGAGGACTTTCCCACCCACAACACTTCCCAGTGCCCTGCTTTAGCAGTCCTGCTGATGTCATTCCCCTTAGACGTACCTTTGGACAGCTGTCAGCCCTATAAACTCTGTGGTGCATGCAATAACTATGTAACCGTATAGTACAAATAACTAGATAGACAGGGGTTCTACTCAGTTCTGGCAAATGTGTGTATATGTGGGTGTAAAGGTGATTGTAAGTGTGTATGTTTGTAGGGTAAATTATTTTGATGCTCTTCCCCTCCAGTACATTTCCCACTGCCATACTTTACAAGGGCTGTTGATGTAATTCACCTTAGAAGTACCTTGGGACAGTGTTAAATCTTATAAGCTCCAGGGCACGTGGGATCACTGTTTAACACTGTAGTACACATAACTAGATAGGTAGGAGTTCTATACTCAATAGTGGTAACTGTGATACTGTGTGTGTGTGTGTGTGTGTGTGTGTGTGTGTGTGTGTGTGTGTGTGTGTGTGTGTGTGTGTGTGTGTGTGTGTGTGTGTGTGCATATGTGTGTATGTGTTTGTGTGTGAGAGAGAGATAGAGAATCATATCCTCCCTGTGTGAGTGTGTTTGTTTGGGTGAGAATCATATCCTCTGGGGGTGTTGGTTATACCACTTTGAGGCTTGTACCACCCAGTGCACTTCACTTTGCCCTACTTTACAAGGCCTGCTGATGTCATTCACCTTAGAAGTACCTGTATACACTCATCAGCCCACTAAGCTCTGTGGGGTGTGCAATAACTGTGTAATACTATAGTACAAATAATTAGATAGGTAGTAGTTCTAATCTCAGTGATGACAACTATAGTAGAGTGTTTGAAGCATATCCCCTCTGGCTGTTGTGTGTGTAGGTTATACCATTTTAAGGCCTGTTGATACCCTACCCATGGCATTATTTAAAGAGCCTGTTAATGGCATCTGCCTCACATACACCATGTTAAACTATACAGACCATACCAGTCATCTGTACAGATGTACATGGAATATCCAGATGTCTGCAACCTATTAGTGATCCATGTCCCCTAACAATGAGCATCTCTGTGATATATTTGCCAAATATGTCACAGTTACAGTAGTGACACCCATGCCAGCATCAGACATTGTACCTGACTGAAGCATCATGCTGATACAAAGTATGTTACTCTATCACTTATCCAGGTTTGTAGGAGCAGTAGATGAGACCAGTCATTATTTCTGTTGGACTATCCCACCATCTATGAAGGCATTCCCAAGATTACTTGTAAGAGGTTGCAGGTTATGTCCCAGGCATATAATCTATATGGAGCATGTCAGCATGTCATGTGTAAGTAGCACTATAGTACAACAAGTGGACATGTAGGGTTACTAATATGTGTATTGGCAACTGTGTTTGTGTTTCTGAATGCACATCCCCTGTGGCTGTCTTTACTGTGTATATGTGATGGCTATATCATTTTGTCTGCCTCTTCTACCGTGTGAACTCCCCCATTGCCAACCTAGTTTCAGCCCATAGATATGTCATCCATATTACAAGTACAGTTATATAGTTTCTAACACAAAGCCACTGTGGTGCATGCAATGGCCATATCACGGTGTACTGTACATAAACAGATGGGTAGGTCATCCACACTGAGAGGTGTCAACTCTATCTGCATGTGTGTTTCAATGTATATCTCCATGCAGCAGTGTGTGTGTGTGTGTGTGTGTGTGTGTGTGTGTGTGTGTGTGTGTGTGTGTGTGTGTGTGTGTGTGCGCGCGCGTGTGTGTCAGATGGCTCTACCATGTTAAGGGCCTCTGAACCCACCATAGGCAATTCTAACAGCCCCTACTATTAAGACTGGGCAGGTATGGGCTGTACTCAGCCCTTCACCAGCTGCCCCATGTACAGGACTATGACTCCATGTATACTACCAGCACAAGAGGTCAGACTTGCATATGAAATAGCAGACCCACATACTGGTGATTGTCAGGTTAGACTAACACAGGCTGACCTGCATCAAGAATACATACCCCAAACCTGTCATACACAGTACCATACATACCCTCATCAACTGTATCAAGGTTGAATGGATGGGACAGAAATGACAGGGGAAATAGGTGTTGATAGGTGAATCTGTTATGGTTAAACTAATGGTTAAAATTGTGAGGGACCTAGTGCCAGTACTCAAACAACCTCTTCTGTATGTATGAGCCTGTGGTACTACAGAACACCCAGATGACATGTATGAAGGCTAGCTGGCTGTGTCAAGGGGTATGTATGCAAGGTCACACTGTCCACCCCAATTGTCCTTCACACACTGTTGCACGTATACACACCTGGTAAACATGTACATATACAACTGTACCTTGGCTATGAAAAGGTCACTGTGTTTCCACTCTGCCATAATCATCATTGCTACTGTCAGCAGGCCCACAGCCTGCAGAGCAGAGACACAGACACCTGGAACACAAATGGAATACAGTATGTGTCACTACAGTCAGTCATCAGTACTAAGAGCAATAATGCATCTTGGCACATACACCTCAATGTGTACCCATAACTATTGCCAGCAGACAGCAACTTACACAGCATTAAATGACTACACTGTACTATATTCACCCTGTGCATCAGACCCATATTAGCATGTCCATGCATCGATGGTATGGATAACAGGGATGTGGCACAGGTATCATCACATGCACAGGGTGTGGTGTGGTTTTGCCAGCAGCTTAGACTGGGCCATATGGTTGACATCATGTGTGTGTGTGTGTGTGTGTGTGTGTGTGTGTGTGTGTGTGTGTGTGTGTGTGTGTGTGTGTGTGTGTGTGTGTGTGTGTGTGTGTGTGTGTGTGTGTGTGTGTGTGTGTGTGTGTGTCTGGAGGGGTGGTGTTCAACTTGGCCGTGCAGAGGAACTGTGCATGTCTGTTGGTAACCTGCCTGTGATAGAGATGTGGGACTGTTTGTATGCACACAATCAAGCCATGTGGTTGCCCTGCACAGGGCTATGTTGGACAGCCATGGACTGTACATGGCAGGATGCACAGTTCACCATCTCCCGCCAGGGACACAGGAACTGGTTCTGCCAGGAGTTTCACTGGCACCACTAGGCCCAAGGCTAGATACAGTAATACTCCCCGATGGTTACTGCTGTCTGCTGGATCCATGTCCCTGATGGGGCTGGCTAGGACAACGTGCCCATGGCCTGCTCCAGTGTGGTGTGGACAGCACCCTGCCTTCTATAGTTCTGGTGGTACTGCCACTATGGGAGTGTGAATGTCCACGGCCACGTGAGCTCTCAACTGATCTTGTTGTTGACCTACGTCCATGTGGCCGATGCCCTCCTCCCACCACATGCTCAAGCACAAACATTGCACAGTTGTGCAGTGACAATGTCTCACCCCACCATTATCATTGCTTTGGCAAAATGATGTACGGCATCACAAATGCTGTCGAGATCATCACACATGGCAGGAAGTGTTGCATTCATGACCCTGAGCATCTGCCTGGTGTTGTGGTCAGTATGTGCCTCCATGATGGACCATAACATGCGTCTGGTGACACCTGCTGTGACATTTGCAACAGGGGATTGTTGGCCAGCAGTCCTCTGTCAAGCACCCCTGTCCATCTGCCTGTGTGTGACCTCGCCTGCTTCTCTGGCTACAGCTAGTGCCTACACTCACACTTGCCATAGTCACCACACTAGCCTGTTCCATGCCACCACCCTCCTACTGTCCATTATCTGTGGCTGCTGGGGACTGGGTATGTGTGGGCATACTGAGTGTGTGCAGGGACATTGTGGGTGAAAGTGGGATACCAACTAATGGCACAGATTCAGCCGCCAACAACCTCACCTCTACCTCACTATGACCAACATCATCATCAGAGTCTGCTAAGGCACTGACATCAGGTTGTTAGGTAGAGAGACACCAACCCCGACGTCCACCTGTGAGGGGAAGACAACATATGTAAATTAATACCCTGCAGTTTAGTGTTTGCTGATACACACACACACACACACACACACACACACACACACACACACACACACACACACACTCCTGGTAAAGTCTCGCACAGCTTTGCTACCTATGGGCCCTTCAACCCCAACTTTACGGTAGTTCTGACTGCCACAATCCATCCCTTTAACAGCTACTGTCAGGCTCTCAACAAAGGGTGACACATTCTATTGTGTGATGGGCTTATTAGCAAAATGGTAAGTGTGACCAAGACCAAGGCTATTGAAATGAGCTATACAGTGTCACCAAGTGCATATGCAAGTACTGTAAGAGCTGACTTACTGCTATACAGACCAGACACAATGGCAAGGTTTAATGATATTTGATAATAACTAATGAAGGAACAAGCGAATACTCTATCAATGTACCTATACAGTTCAGACTCACAGGAATTCATTTTAGACAACATTGCAGGGCAGTCTGCAATACACACAGGAAAAATGTAAAGTACTAGGTGCATAGGTTCATAGGATGATACTAGGCTATTGGCCTGGATGCCCTCATAAGCCTAACCCAGTCTTTTGCCCATGCCCCTTCAAAGTCAGCACCTGCTTCCCCTGTCCAGCTGGGACACACGTGAGATCCCAGGGGTGTCTTTTCAGTTTCCCATGCAGTCTTCCAGCTTCTTCTTCATGAGGGCTATAGAGGTAATCTGATAGACATGGAGAGGGAGTGTATTTTACAGACAGTGTATTGTGTGGGACACTAATCTATCCCTCCAAAAGTATTATTCATGTCACAGACCATGTGCGGGTCTTGCGTGTGGGTTGCATGAGTGGGGTTTTTCTTATGGATATGCAGAAATGTCATCAAGGCTGGATTGTAAATGGCCTTGTATGCCAGACACAGGTTGTCTATGATCAGTCTGTATGAGACTGAGTAGAGAGGCTGGGTTTTCAGCCAATCTGTATAGGATAGGTGTTGCAGACCCTGGATATGCCTGGTCAAGAACCTATGTAGTCTCTGCAACTGCTGGATTTGTTTGGCAAGGTAAATGTCAAAGGAGCCATTGTACTCAGTAATGGGTACAGGGATGTTGTGGCCTCCTGATTCCTGGATAACATATCCTCATTTGTGAGGTGGGCCATGTAGACAGCTTTCCGTACAATGGTGACAATGTGGTGAGAAACTGTCAGGTTGCTATCATCCTTGGTGCACAAGTCAGCTCACACCTGATTGCATGCTCAGTACATTGTTATTACTGTCATAATTAGTGTGGATGACATCTACCACAACAGGGAAAATGGTGCATCCCCTCACATTCAGTTTGAGGCAATGCTTCTGGCAGCAAGCCATTAATCTGGGTAAAGGCCTCTTGGAGGATGCTCACATCAGTAGGGAAATGTAAGAGTGTGGCCAGCTTGCAGTCATCTGTAAATCTGGTCAACCACAGACCACTGGTTTTGTCTTGAACCTCAGAAACGTATATCTCAAACAGTAGAGCCCCCCCAGACTGATCCTTGGGGTACACCACTCTTTAAGGGTCTACTACTATATGTGGCTTCCACTACTTTGACCGAGTGGGTACTATCATTGAGCCAGTTAGCTACCCATCTAGTAACATACAGATTGATGCCTAGATGTGTAGGCTTATGTAGCATGGCCAACTGGGGATTATTGTCAGAGGTTTGGGCTAGGTGAAGGTAGGCAGTGTGCACCATCTTCCCCTCGTCCCAGCATTTGTTGACTGCTACAAATAAGTCAACCAGGTTTAACAGGCCTGATCTCCCTTTGACAATACCAAACTGTGTGGGGTCAAACATTTTGAGGTTGCCAGTTTCCCTGTTTATAAGGTCCTTGGTAATGCCTTCTATGCCTTTGCAGATCAGGCTAGTTAGGCTGATGTGCATATGACTGGCTGGATCACTGGATTGCTCCATTTTTGTGTAGAGGGATGACAGTTAATGTTCTCTGTGCAGATGGGATGATACTGGTGCTCAGGTTTTGGTTGACTACAGTGTGTAATGGAGCTGAAAGCTCATGCCTGGGTTATGTAGGGTGCAGCCAGGGATGGTATCAGGCTCCATGGAGACTTTAGTATGTTGCCTTTGAGAGGGCATTTTGGACCTGCTTTCTGCTGCTGAAGGGAGGGGGACAGGTGCTGCGCATGTCCATGTGTGCTGATGGGGGGCAGGGGGGTGATGTTTTCACTTAACCTGTCTGCAGCAGGTTAGCTATATCTATGCTGCATGTATATGTGGTGTTATTGACCATCACTGCAGAGCAGATGTGGGTGTTGCCTCTGAGATTGCAGACATATGTGAGAAAGGCTTTGTGATTGGCCTTGGTGGATGTGTCCAATTTGCACTCAAAGTTATCCTTAGGGTAATTCACCTGTGACCTTATTTGCTTGTACAGACAAATGTGACATTGCTTCCAATTGGGCACCTGCTCCTTCTTGGCCCTGTCCATCAATTATTTCCACCTATTATGGAATTTGTGTATTGCTGCTGTCCACCACAGAGGTTTAGTCTACCTTGAGGGAAATGATTTTGTCCTGTCAGGTATTGCTGAGTCCATACAGCTATGTAGGTGCTCATATAGTATTGTGGTGTAGGCTTTTACAGTACTGTTAGTTTCAAACGATGGGACAGTGGCTGTAAAGCTACTTATACCTGCTCTGAGGAGATGTATAGTCAGTTTTGGAAAGTGTTTTTTGTTTGACCCTGACAATGGGGGGGGGGTGGCAGGGGAGATGGTGACCTCAAAAGTGATGGCTATTTGGTTAGATCTTACCAAGGTGGATGAAACTGTAGGAGTGCTACAGTGGCTACTCATGTTGGTTGATTGCATCTCTCACATATTGTGTTCCTAGGTGGTAGTAGCACACAGTTGTCTGCGTACATAAGGCAGTGGCTACACTGTGTCAGGATGCCCATATCCACTGGACTAGCATGAGAAAGCAGAGAGAATCACAGGAAATTGGCCGTCCATGGTTATCAGCATCTGGGAAGAGAGGTCAGGGATAGTGGAGTGGGTACTATCTGAGGACAGCACCTATATGTGTGTGTATGGCTGTATAACATCAAGACAGTACCTACAGGCAAGGGCCTCACTCACACAGGAGTGCAGGTAAGGGAAAGACATACAACTGGGATACTTCTCAAAGTGTTACAACTGCACAAAGGCACAAAGCCATGCACAAGCTAAATACCACAACAACAACAATGGTAAAATAGGAAGACTGGGAGTGACTAATCAACCCATGTCCTTGAGCTGTTAGCTCAACATCCTATGGCAGACCAGTGCTAACCAGTTCAACCACTCCTGGTAAGTGCAGGCAGGCCCTGGCCAACACTGGATGGCATAGCAGGAAACACAAGAATCACACAGATGTGACTGCAGCAAAGTCTGCAACCAGACTATTCTAATGATATTTAAAATCGTTTTAGGTTAGTGTAACACATGTGAACAGATACACACTTAAATATGACAATAGCAAACACGAGCAAATGAATTTCAATGGACTAACCAGTTAACCAATAGTAAAGCTCAGGATAGAGCCCTGTTTCAGCACTCTTCAGTCACACAACTTCTAACTGCACACTCCTGCCACTAAGGTGCAGGGGAACCCTCTCCAAAAGAGATGGTCTGGATTACTGCTCAGGTTGTAGAAACAATGCTATATTCAGCAGGTCAGGATGTAGTGAATGCTACAGCAAACAAGGCATACCAATGTCAGACAAATACAGTTCAAATGAGCAGTCACAAGGAGCCTTTAACCAGCAAGTTGTAGCTCAGAAGGATATAATGTAGCCTCACCTCCCACAACAGTGCAGGCCACAAACCTAAAACAACTGGCCCCATGTGCTTAAACACACAGCCTTAGCATAACAGAATTACATCAGGCTACTGACAAACAGTAATAAATGCAGCAGAATAAGTGCAATTGAGTCACTGTAACAACAGGTAGCAACAGCAAATCAAGGTAATATGGTTGGAATAGACAGAAATATAGTAGCATGTTTTTTGTTTATACATTATGTGGGAAGAGGTGAACCACAATTATGTCTGGTTGTGAAACAAAGGAAGATGGGGTGGGGTGTGCCCTCCATAATGTTACTTATCTACTCAGTAGGATAAGCTGATGAGATACAACTGTGAGATATGTTCAAAATGAGATGTGTAGTAAGGGTGGCCAGGTCACATGCCAACAAATAGTTGAACACAACAAGGGGAACCCTTACAACTCCAACAGAACAGAAAACTTATGACAAAACTAATGCAATACTGCAATACGATACAAATTATGTGACCAAAGCTTAACTAAAGAGCTTCAAATCAACATTAAATGCAGAGATGACTGATACTTAGAGCACTGCACAACACAGGAACACTTCACATAACTACTGATATTTGCAATTAAGAGAGCAATGTTATGCCTCAGCTACACACACTGCTTAACTGCTGCTATTCACATGTTTAAAAGGAATTCTTTGGTAGCCTTTGTTAATAGACCCTAGCTAAGAACTGTGAAAAGTACATCAGAGCAGAATATGTATAACCAAACAAATGTAATACTACAATAACATACAAAATACAAGTCATCAAAGCTTAAATACTGTGCTTCTAATCTAAATTACATGCAGAGATGACTGATACTCAGAGCAATGCAGACCACACAAACAGCAGACGGCTATACTATATGGCCATATATATGTAGAAACAACTCCAAAACTCAAAGCAAACCAACACAAACAAACTTCAAAAAAAGCCAAAAGACCAATGCACCCAGAATACAAGCTGATAAATTGTCTCAAACTGCTAAAAAACTGGCAACACTTTATGAGGTCTTTTGTGCTTGAGCTTTTGAAATAAGCTTGGAGGTTTTATTTGTATATTTTATATGATACAAAGTTGAATGTGAAATTTATATTGTAACTGAAGGAGACGGTGTTGACATCATGTGATCTGAATGTAGTATTTAAACAAGCCACGTCAGTGGTGATGTATTTTAAATTTTCTGAAGAAGTTGGCGAGGAGTCGCTGACAAAAAGCAGCATTCTTGTGGCTTAAACGAAATAAAGTGTTGCCAGTTTGTTTACCAGTTTGAGACAATTTATCAGCTCATATTCTGGATGCATCGGTCTTTTGGCCATATATATGTAAACAATGTCACATTTGCCTAGTTCCTATACAATATGCAAAGCTGCTTGTGTGTGACAGGTCTGGAAGTAATAATCCACATTATTGCTGCATTATGTCATATGTCATATATGTCATATTACTTCAGTGTTTTTCAGCTGCCTTCATTTCACAGGCTAACAGCACAAGCTAATAGCAAATATCATACTTCTCTGTGTCAGTTGTACATATCTGTCTGATGTGTGCGTAGCATTGGAAGTCATAGCACAAACACTCTTCCAATTTCAACTTAATAATCTTAAACAACCTAGTAATTATTTATGTTTGAAGGCAATACAACAACCTTTAGTTGTAGGCATGATGCACTGGAACTAAGATAACACATTTGTAAAACAGGTACAGCCTATTTACTTGATGTTTTGCAACTCACATCTGTATGTTTGAGGCTTCCAGCTTCTACTATGAATACATACATGTGCACAGGTAATACCTGATATACATTTCTGTTCTTTGTCAGTATGGCACACTGTGTTTACACTCTTGCAGCTGAGTTATAACTTTCAACCTGTTAGAGCAAGACATCTGGACAAAGGCACACTTCAGTGGGGGGGGGGGGGCAAAGGCCAGAAAATAGTGACACTTTATAAATCTAGCTGAAACACACTTAGTTGCTAGCAAAGTCGCTTTCACATTCAATGAATACTCTGAAGGATATGACAACTGACATTCAAATGTATGCTATTATGTTATGACTTCAGTCTTTGCTGAGTTCCCAGTGATTTGCCAGACAAAAAACAACTGTATGAGGCACTGGCTACAAATATGAGGCAAATGTGGTCAGTCTGCAAAACTCTGGACAGTTGAAAGGTATGAGCTCAGTATATAACATACAGTTCAACACACACTTCTGTGCCAGTTGTTTACTATGCACATACCCTATACAGGTCTCTTACATTTGTAAGACAAGCATATGTATCATAGTAGCATTCACAAATGACATGAATATTTACAACATCCTAGGTAGCTGGCCTAGCAGTGTCACTGTCAGGATTGGACAACAGACACTTCAGCAGTAGTCATATGTGAGCTGACCTTTACTGGGATGACTCAAGGGCCAGAAATGTGATCTATGTCACTGCAGACAGAGCCAGCAGGAATGGCCATAGGTGCTGGACATTAACATGTGAGTCCAGCAAGTCTTGCTGAGACCTATTGTTTAACTTCCTATCTCACATTATTGCATCCCCCTTCTGCATTCCATTATATGCTTAATTGACTGACATACCTGTTATAGTGCTGAAGAGTTTTCTCAGAATAATGCAAATGTTTATGTTTGCGTATTTGCAGTCTGTCTTTGTGCAGAAAGGTTCAGACCTGTTTTGCATAGGCAACAGCTTGCTTCTTGTAGGTAATGCTCATGAGCAGGTGATGGCATGTGCACCAACTGGTGTCTCCCACTTGCTAATTGTATCCAGAACAGCTGTGTTGTCTTTCCATTAGCTAATGACATAGAAACACAGTGCTATAATTAAGTCTTTTATGTGGGCCTTGCCCCTCTTCCTTGCCTATGAGAAGAACATTATGGAGGTGTGGGGGCTACAGCTTCACAGAAGGTAGGTGGAAATAGCTCTTAAGACAAGAAATGTGGAGAAAGTCCAACAAAACGGGGGACAAAGTTCAAGAATTAGGTACAGATTGTAAGTAAGTGTTGATGTAATACACTTCTGACGTCTGACAGAGATATGTCTATGACATACCTCTCAACTGTCTAGATTTCCACAGAATGTCCAGAGATTTGCCTCATGTTTGGTCTGTTCCTCAGACAATTTATATTTTTGAGACATCAGTAGGATAATGTGAGAACTAAAGTCACTAAATCTTGACATCCATTTGTGTTTCAGACTTCATACCCTTCAGAAAAGTTTTGTTACAACAAACCCTGCAACACCAGCAACTGTTTCCGTTTGTAACACCATTATGTAAGATATGTCCCTATTTTTGGCCCCCTGTCCCCCAAGTATGTCAGGCTTTGTCTAGATGACTTGCAGTCAGAGGTTCAGAGGTATGGTATATCATTATTTAGTGACTTCACTCCTGATATCATCCCAGTGATTTAGCAGACTCCCAGAGTGTTATGAGGCAGTGGCCATAAATATGGTCCCACACACTGGACATTTTCTGGAAATCTGTACAGTTGAGAGTTATGCATGTCTGGCCATTGCTACCAGACTGTCAAAATTGTGTAGCAGTGTAGTGTGTAAATGTTTGTTGATCTGTGTAGGGAGAGGGGAAGATATGAGCATCATAGATCCTTTTCTATCTGACTGTACATGCTACTATAGCCACTGGTATGTTTGTAGGGGCAGACTGAGAAATGTCCTGTAAAACCTCGGGATTCCCAGTACACTGTGACTTCAGCAGTATATGTAGGTGTAGTGTGTTTCTGGCAATCAGGATATGTTTGATCGAACAGTTGTTATACCCTAGAGTTCAGTTGGGGTACTGGTATGTTGCTGTGACTGTGGTGCAAATGGTTGAGGGTGTACAATTTCTCACGGGTGTCTGCTTTTCCCTATGGTTACATCCCTGTAGTGCATGATATATTTGCAAATGCATAAGTAATTCCCCAGAGCTGATTTGGGGTGGTATTGTGTTGGTCTGACTGAGGTTCAGAATGTGCTGGGTGACATGGTTAGCAGCTCTCAGTGTTTTTTCCTTTCTGTAGCAAGACTGCAGTTATACCTCTCCACTGTACAGATTTCTATACACTGTCCGGATGCGTAGCTCATATTTTTGGTCTGTTCCCCATAACAGTTGTAGGTTTCTAACAAATCACTGGGATGATGTGAGTACTGACATCACTAAATGATGCCAATCTATTGTGTTTTGGATGTGAAATCAGAAAATGTATGTTAAAACAAACTGTGATACTCTAGTAAACTTTTAATCTTCTAACAGCCATATTTCAAATATGTCACTATTGTTTGGCCTTTATCCCCCCACTTTGTCAGGCTTTTTGCAGATGTCTTGCAGTACGAGGTTGAGAGTTTGAGTGTATATATATATATATATATATATATATATATATATATATATATATATATATATATATGTGTGTGTGTGTGTGTGTGTGTGTGTGTGTGTGTGTGTGTATATATATATATATATATATATATATATATATATATATATATATATATATATATATATATATATATATAACTAATTCCACATGTTTTTCCCTAATGTTGAATGATCATCCTGCATGATATATTTACTGAAGCATTTTTAATTCTCACAGCTCATGTGGAGTTGTTGTAGCTGTTGTGACTGGAGTGCACAGTGTCTTGGGTTTAAGGCTTGCCAGGGATCTGTATTTTTCCCCTTATGTTAAATGACAATAGTGCATGATAAGTTTGTAAAAGCATTACAAATTCTGATGTACATTGCTGTGATTATAGTGCACTGAGTCCTGCATCCAAAACTTGGTAGTGATGACTTTTTGTTAATGTTAAATGACCATAGTGCATGATATGTTTCTAAAAGTATTATAAATCCTCACAGCTCTGATGGTGTAGTGATACATTGCTGTAATTGTAGTGCACAGCATCCTGGGTTTGAGACATGGCAGAGCTGATTATTTTGTTGCTGGGCAAAACAAGGGCTGATGGAGACAAAATGATTAAAACACTTTTAAGCAGTTGTAAGCAGATTTTCAAGGTTTTGCATGAAGCTAAGCTATGCTAACAGACTGTTACGTCCTCTTAGTTTCGTTTAGTGGCACTTATTCCCGCTTAGAACTGCGCTTATTTTAAATAAAGAAAAGAAAAAAGTGATAGAAAAGTGGTGAAATGGGGGCAAGCAGGGGATAAAACATTAAGAAAGCCAGCTAAGGATGTGCAGGATGGGAGTAGGAAAGAACCAAAGCTCTACATTTCTACAGCAGCAACAGCTGTGACTGATGTGGGAAATTTGGAATTTACAATCTCACACCCCACAGGGAGGGGTGTTGGCAACATACATTTATACAGTAATTTGAGTGTTGATTGATTTACATCACTGGACATGGGGGCAAAATGTAGAGCTATTTATGGGGCAATCATTTTTGTGGGATAGATGCCACTTTTTTATTAAGGTGAGAGAGGGATGTTGGGGAAGGGCTGTAGATATGTTTGAGGAGGTAGGCTGGGTAGGATAGGTTGCATTTGCAGACAGACAAGACACACAAGACAGCAGACAGGGGTGGTATATGACACATGAGGGTGGTAAACACTTTGGATGGGGAGGGTGGTTGGGAATCAGAGGCCCATGAGCCTTCAAATCGATACAGTGGGACTGAGGTCCCAACCCATGGGCAGTCACCACTGCACCTTCATAGCCCAAAAGATGGCTGGGCTGAGGGCTGGACAACAGGGGCATCCTGCCCCTCCAGGTGCACTGGGTGGCCCTCCATCTGGTGCAGCCATCCATTGAACTTGGAGTGGATTATGCTGTGCACCATACTATGAAATTTGCAGCAAGTGACAAGCTCTTCCCCACACCCAGGGGGAGACTGGGCCCCATCCCCTGAGGTGTTTCCACCCAAAGGTGGTACAGGACCAGCAGAGGACGAAGTTCCAGGTTGGGTCCCAGATGTGCTGGTGCCCACTGCCATGGCCAGATGAGGTGTGATAAGCAGATCTGTCGGGATCTGCCTTCCCAAACATCCTACAGTGGTGAGGTTATCCAAGATATATTGGTTAGTCATGAACAAAACATTTCAAAATTAGTTATAACAGCATGTGTGGGTGTTCCAATTAACCCAAACCAACAGATTTGAAACAGTTGCATAGCAAACAGAACAGATGCATAAATTTAACAACAGTAAGCATTGTAACAGCATGCCATTTACACTGATGGCAACAGGCCACCAACAATGGTATTTGAACAAGGTATGTTAATATGCAACCAATTAAATATATGAACAATAATAGAGCAGAAGTTCCAACATTATGTTTTGAGAAAAACATACCCATAGTATATGAATAATAATAAGTGATGCAGATGAGGGGTGGGGGAAAAGAAAAAAGTCCATTAGCAACTGTATAGACTTCTATTTTTCATAACAGTACTGCTAAATACTCTACAGGTCTGCCCTCACTTTGCATCTACCTATGGCCCATAGCTTCTGTAGCACATATATACCTGTTAAACTGTCAACCAGTAATGGTGTGGGGCAGACTGGGACAACTATGGCTACATTACTAGGGGGGCTTGTACATGTCGGGGTTACATATCTGACAAAGAAGGGGTAGCCTGCACTGATGTTATGTTAGTCTGCTACTGGCATACTTCACCTGGATTCCTCTCTGTGTCCAAGGTGATTGGCAGCAGTGACCACTAGCCATGACAGCGTAACACTTGAGAGACATGTACCGAGAAGAGTGCATGGTTTATGTACCTATCTTGTTGTCATTTGCAGGCATGGGGTTCGACAGTGGGACAGTTGTAAATGGTGTATTGGTATACCCTTCATATGGCTACTACCAGCATTTCTTTATCTGTAAGACCTGTGAAGAATATATCTGTTACCACTATCTGACTGTTTCTTCAATTATTGAAGATTTCTTGAGTGTATATATGCACACATCTCAGTACCACTCCCTGGATTTAAACCATGTCTGGGTGTGCTAAAATGAACAACAAGGCTATTGCTCATCACACTGAGTTACAGTGGGATCTGCTGTCTCTTTTTTGACTGATTTCTGCCTATTACTATGTGGGTTAGGCAGTCTGAGCTTGTAATCCTGAGATTCACCATGACAGATAGTTAGTATACTGTGTATTACTCCTTTGAACCAATATAATCTGGAAAGCAAAGGTTAACATAAGGCAATACTGCAGGGGACAAACTATACTACATTAGACATTACTATGCAGGGTCCATATCTTAGTGCATACCATATTTCATATTTCATTTATATCTTGTTTTACAGCTCCACAATCTACTGTTTTGCACAATAGCTGGTTCTCAGAACAACCTCAGTTAATTCATGCTGTCAAAGCCATATTTGCTGTTAAGAATCTGTACACATTCAATTTCTATGACAACATACCAGAGTAAATGTAATAGTTTGTGGAATGATCTTTATTTCACTTATATGACAGTGATTTACTACTGCAGATCCTGTAGATCAATATTAGTCTGCAAAACGTTTATTTATTTGTTAGACACAGAACACACTACACCTACTGGCAGTAGACAATTTACTCCTTCCTATTTATTTCACTATATACTGCAAGGTAGATCTGTACTCACCAGCCTTTCGGTGCAGCCTTGTCAGTCTGTCAACATGGGCTTCAATATTGCTAACCCTCTCTGTTACAGCTGTAGGGGGAAACACATTATGCATACCTATCTATTACATACTCAAGCTAGAATTTGGTACAGCTATGGATGACATATTTACAACCTACTGGAGCATTCCGTACCAGAGCATCTTGGATCCACTGGGCCAAGACCACCCCCGTACTTTGCTTTAGGTTGGAATAATGATGTCATACCTGCTTACCAGTTTGGGGGATTCCAGTGGCACTGGTAAGGTCACATGCCAGACGGTCTCAGGTCTCTGCTTTGTACTGAGAGCCCTGGTACTGGTCCTGAGCAATCTGTCATCATGGTGTTCTTTGAGGAGTCTAGTAATGACCCTGGACTCCAGAATGCCTCAGTGCTGCACCTGAAAGAGCACTCCCACTCCAACGTCAGACAAGGTTCCTGCAGAGGTCAAACTACAACAGGTTATGGCTGTACTCCTACCTGTGCAGTTTAAATAAGGCCATATTCCTGCCCTTTGCTGTCATTTCACCATTTTGAAAATCCTAAACTCAGCTAAATTGTGTGCAAATCTGCTAAGCTGAGTTGAACAGTGCTTAGATGATACCCTACTTCACAGAGACAAATCCACACTCCTCATTTTAAATTTAAATGTCAGAAGTATACTAAACAAAGTCCAAAACCTTCATGCACTACTCTCCTTTTATCAACCTGAGATAGTCAAACTAATAGAGACTTGGCTTAAACCAGGCAACCACAACAATGAAATCACTCCACCAGGTTACAATATAATTTGAGTGATAAAATAGGTAAAGGGGGGGGGGGGTGTTGCTATAGTGTATAAATCTCACCTCATCCTTGAGAAAGTAGACATAACCCCAGACCTCGATAATGTTGAACTCACTCTAACAAAACTAAAACTTAATGATAGTAAACACATCAACATCATAGGATGCTACATCCCTCCAGGCAACAATATCCCCATTACAGAAAAACTCCTAGAATGATTATCTAACTCCCTCCCCTAGGAAAGCATAGTATTAGGACACCTTACTACTGACTCGCAAAACTGTTCCAGTCATAAACCACTCTCCCATATTAACCTATATGGCCTAACCCAACTCATCGCTTTCCCCACAAGAACAGACAAGAGAACCCAACACCAATCCACTCTAGACTGGATACTCGTATCCCACCCATCACTGATATCCCTAGCAGGGTGTCTACCAGACACCCTGAGTGACTACCAAGCCAAATTCTTACTCAGATCAAAATCACCACAACTGATCCAAACATCTACATGCCTAATTAGAAACAAAAAACACTTTAACCGCTCCAACTTTATAAATTACCTAAAAATGTGCAACTGGACCCCCCTAAAAAACCTACCTCTTGATGAAGCTGTACTATATTTCAATACTACATTCTTAAACACCCTTAACCATCATGCCACCTCCAGAACAATAAGAATTAAAACTAAATATGTCCTCTGGTTAACCCCAGACACAAAATCCCTCCTCAAAAAAAGAAACAAGGCCTGGACCAACTACCTCAACAGTAAATCCCAGTTGAACAAACAAATATATGTTGAACTACATAACAAAACCAAAAAACTCACCAAAACAGACAAAACATCTAACTACCAAAAATTACAGGATAAGCACAGGAACAACCCGCAAACATTTTGGGCAGCAATTAACTCTATACTACAACCAGGTAAAACAACTACCCCAACCCCAAAAATAGATAACAACCAAGAAGACATCCCCACTCAATTTAATAAATAGTTTACAGAAACCATCCAGACCCTTGCAAACTACCAACCCTATGACAACATCCCCACCCCTGCAAATCGACCCCCATCCCCAACTAACAATTGCCCCAAGTTCAGCTTCCACCCAGAACCAACCAATTCCATTGAAAAATTACTCCGCAAGCTCAAACCAATGTCTCTAGCTGCAGATAAATTACCCGATGAATACCTCCACCTGGCTGCAGAAGCCATATCATATCCTGTCTCCATCCTAATTAACACATACATCTCCGAGTGTATAGTACCCAAGCTATGGAAAATATCACATATCATCCCTCTACATAAAGGGGGAACCTCCCTGGAACTCAATAAATACCACCCTATAGCCATACTAACCCCTTTTTCTAAAATTTTAGAGAGGTTAATACACAAGCAATTAATGAAATATCTCATAGAAAATAATCTAATAGCAACACATCAACATGGCTTTATACCCTTCCATAGCACCTCAGCCGCACTAACAGAATTTACCAACATTGTCAATACAACAATGGACTCCTTGTATCTGCCACCTTGCTTGACTTGTCCAAAGCATTCAATATGTTAACCACAATAAACTATTTTCACTAGCAAATCTAAACCTTACCACCACTGCCATCTCCTGGTTCAAAAACTACCTAGAGGGAAGGAAACAAGCTGTTATGTGGCAAAACCAACTCCCCCTCTCCCTGTCTGTCTCCCTAGGAGTACCCCAAGGTTCCATCCTGGGGCCACTTCTTTTTACCCTATTCAATAATCTGCTCCCAAGCAGTATTCCTAAAGCCTCAATAGTGCAATATGCAGATAGTACCACCATAATATGTGCAGCCAAATCAACTGACATCCTTCACTCCCTAACACAAAAAATGCTTTTCCCTAGCAGAAACTTGGATTACAAACCAAAGGCTCATTCTGAATCCAAGTAAAACAAAGCTAGTACTCTTTAGCTCCCACAGAGCCACACCTCCCACTGATTCTTTCTTTATCTCATCCTTTAACAAGACCACAATCACCCCCACAAATCATACCAAACTTTTAGGGGTTGAAACAGATAATCACCTTAGATTTGACCTACATATTTCTATAACCATAAAAAAGTGCATAAAAAAAAAACTTGGCCTGCTGTATCACAATAAAAAATTCTTCACTGACTACTCCAAAACTACAATAGCGAGGACTCACCTACTATCCACCCTACTTTATGCCTCCTCCATTCTTACAAATCTCTATAAATCTGACCTAAACAAACTTGATAGTTGTTATAATAAGATAACCAAATTTGCTGCAACCTCTCCCATCAAAACACATCACTGTGAATGCCTAAAAAAACTCAGTTGGCTAGAACTACCACTACTACTTCAACTCAATCAACTATCACTAGCCTATGAAATAGTACATTACTCTGAAAACACCCCAGTCCTACAAAATCTTTTTACAACCCTATACAACTGCCAGGCCTTTGAGGTCTAGCACACAAAACCTCCTCAAAGTCACCAAATATAACAATGAAGCTGGTAATTCTGTCTACAGCCACTGTATAGCAAAAACCTGGAACTCCTTTCCTGTCCAAATAACTGACAACAAATCCCCATCACAGTTCAAGAAACTTGTTAAAACTCACTTTTTGGATAATCAACTGTGCTCCTGTACCCCCTGGCTAATGTCTCATTAGAACACTTCACCTAACATAAAAGTAACTCTGCTAAGCCAACCAATCATAGTACTGTACCCATTTATGACTGTTAATCTACTGCTCATCCCATCTCCCCAGGAGTTAGGGAAAACTACCCCAGCAATGTTGAGCTCTCCATAAGCAACTAAAACCAGGAGAAGACATATTGTAAATCAATTTGTTATCCTTCTCAACTATAGTAAGCATCACCTGCACTCTCAGAGCCTTATTCTACATCTCTCTGCTTTTACTCTGATAGTAAATCTATCACAGGAATCATAAACTTAGAAATATCTTCTAAAATGTAATTTTATATTGTAGAGAATGAATGTATCCTATCTGTTAGTTAATATGTATGTCAAAGTCTCATCTATGGAAATTGTATGTCAAAAATCTGTCCTTAAAACTATGTTTTGTAAAACAATTGTTCTCTTGGAGCTTTTCTCCCCAGGTCTCCACTGAAAATGGACTTGTAATGCAGTTGGACTCTCCCGGTCAACAAATGTAAAATAAATTAAAGAGGTAAATGCTGAGCACTGCTTAACATTGCGCAAATCTGCTTAAATGAGCTGACCGCTACTTCATATTTACATGTAAGCAGTGCTTAAACTGGCTAAGCAGAGCTGACCACTGCTAAACATTGCTCAGTTTTCATTTTAAATAAATATCAGAATTGTAACTTAATTAATCATTACTGACATAGTATTAAGTGTATATGATTTACTTTACATCACGGCCCTCTATGTGCTTTCATTACATTACCTTGGGGTATGACTATACTGTATGGGACACTTGTAAATACATGGGTGATTTCACGTTTTATATGCACTCACAATTCCATTTTGAACCAGCTACACTACCGTGGTTAACAAATATCAATTACTACATAATTTAAAAAAAATATATATTTTAACAATGCTTTCCCATGTAAAAAATAAAAGGCCAGTTTTGGTACTCGAACAATGAACTGCTGCATACAAAGCCAGGATTTTCACCTCTATGCTATTTCACCATTAAAGAGCTGAGCTATACCTTTGCATTTAACTCCTATGAGATGTTTAAGCAATGCTGAGCAGAGGGCTGTAGCATGCAAACCTGCTCAGCTATGCTTAAACTTTATTTGGGATGGAAAAAAAAAATATGAAAGCCCTTTAATTACATGCATCAATACTCCTTGTAAGTCATATTTGGTAATGCACAACCTGTCATTCTATCAACTGTCCAAGTCTGTATGGACAATATCAAGATTGAAGTCACTATATAATGGCATACATTTGAGTTTCAGACTTCTAATCCTTCCCTACATGTTATGTTGATACAGACCATGTTCCTTTATCAACTTTCTAAGTTTGTAAGGGTGATATTTATAATCTGTCCTTATGTGTTCACCCATCATTTTAGGCTTTGTCCAGATTTTGCCTCTCAGATGTTGAGGGGTATGCCCCTATCATTTTAGGTTTTGTCCAGATGCTTGCCTCTCAGAGGTTGAGAGGTATGCCCCCATCATTTTAGGTTTCGTCCAGACTTTTGCCTGTAAGAGATTCAGACGTATGGTGAAAGTGCCATACAGCACTTTGATAATGCAGGGGGTGTGTGACTATACCTGTCACACACACCCTGCATTGCTTCCTATTTAGATTCCTACTTTCAGTGTCCATTGAGTCTGAAAGCACTTAGAAAGTGCCATGAGGCACTTTGACAATGCAAGAGGTGTGTAGCAGTACCTGTCACACACCCCCTCCATTGCATCCTATTTAGATTCCTGCTTTCAATTTCAGCCGACACTGAAAGCAGTTAGAAAGTGCCATACAGCACTTTCAGAGTGCAGGGGGTGTGTTGGATGTGTGAACACTACTGAAACACGTCCCCTGCACTCAATACTGTTCATGTCCGCAAAGCCATTATCAGTAGCATGCCTTCATTAATATGTAAGGCATGCTGCTGTTAAGGCTATGCAGATGCAGACACCATTCACTCCATGTAGGAATAACTCTATTCCTACACAGAGTTTATTGAATCCTGGGGATTCTTGCTTCCATACATTCCTTTTTATGCTAATAACATATAGGTTCTTAGGTTCATAGGTAGATAGTAGGCTATCTGCCCTAGGGCATTTATAAGCCTAGCCTGAGTGTATTTGGCTTCCACCTCCCTATTAGATTAGCCTACTGTGCCTCTGTAAAGTAGGTCACAGAAGGTACCCTTTTAAGATTAGTTTACTGTGCCTCTGTCTAGCAGGGACACAGAAGAGATCCCAGGGGTGAAGTTGCAATTTCCCATCCACTCGTCCAGATTTTGCTTGAAGAGGATCAGCGAGGGGCTATGTCTAACATGAATTGGGATTCTATTCCAGAGTGAGGGAGCCTCTGGGAAATTAATCTGTCCCTCCAGCATGTCCTATTTATTTTTGTGCTGAGGTTTAGGTCCCTAGAGCATGTAGCTGTAAGGGACTTGGATTTTTTGAGGTGGAACATGTCCATTAATTCGGGGTTTGACATGGCTTTATAAGTCAGGCATAGATCGTCTCTGAGTAAGCGGTAAGCAACTGAGTAGAGCTGGAGTTTCTTTAGTCGAGCTGCATAGGACATCTGTTTGTAGCCCATGATCCTCTTGGTGAGGTACTTTTGGGGTCTCTCCAGTTGCTGCAGGTGTCGAGTAAGGTACATCACAAAAGGGGCATTGTATTTAATTATGGGCCTGATGAGTGACGAGTAGAGGTGCACAATGACCTCTCTTGATCTAGATGCGAACCCTTTTGTGATAAGGTGGGCTATATAGAAGGTCTTTCTAACCACTTTGGCAATGTGATTATCAAAGGAGAGATTACTGTCTACATTGGTCCCCAAATCTCTAATTACTTCTTCCGTACCTAATGGATTACCACCTATGTGGTAATTTGTGGGCACCTTGTTTTTCCCAAAGGGGATGACTATGCACTTTTTAGCATTTAGCCTGAGGCCATGGCTCTGGCACCAAGCATCCATCTCTGTGAGACCCTTTTGGAGGATGCTTGTGTCAGCTGGAGATTCAATTATGGCCCCCAGTTTGCAGTCATCTGCGAACTTTGTCAGCCATAATCCCCCCATATTAGCCTGAACCTCAGAGAAGTATATACCAAACAAGAGAGGTCCCAGAACTGAGCCCTGTGGGATGCCACTTGTAACTGGTTTGGATTCGGACATGGCACCTGCGATTCTGACCATGTGGGTTCTATCTCTGACCCAGTCTGCAACCCATCTTGTGATATAGGGGTTGATGTTTAAGCTGGTAAGCTTATTTATGATGCCCGAGTGGGGTATTGTGTCGAAGGCTTTTGTGAGGTCCAGGTAGGCTGTGTGGGCTACCTTGCCCTCATCTATGGCTTTGGTAACTGTTTCAAAGAAATCAACTAGGTTTAAGAGGCAAGATCTGCCCTTAACAAAGCCAAATTGGGTAGGGTCCAGTATCTGAAGGCTCCCAATGTCTTTGTTTATGAGTTCCATGATAATATGCTCCATAGCTTTACAGACCAGACTAGTCAGGCTTATGGGGCGATAGTTTCCGGGGTCCGTTGTGGCACCACCTTTGTGGAGTAGGACCATTGCAGCTGTACACCATTCTTTGGGTACACATCCTGTAGTAAGGCTAAGTTTGAACAGTGACTTAATGTGAGGGTTCAGTTCTTCTTGGAGCTCATGTAAGACACAGCCTGGGACACCGTCCAGTCCCATAGATGCTGTGTTTTTTGCTTTGGAGAGGGCAGCTTTCACCTGTGCATCTGTGATGTCAGGGAGGTTACATTCAGTTGGGATAGGCATTTGCTCCTTTGGGGGGGGAGGGGGGAGAGGTTTGCGCTGAATCTGTCTGCCAGGATGTTGGCTATGTCTGTAGGTTCGTTATATTTTGTACCATTATGCAACAATTCAGAGCATATCTGGGAGTTTCTGCCCATGTTCCTGACATAACTAAAGAAGGCCTTTGGATTATCTTTAGTGTCTAGGGCAATTTTTCTTTCAAAACTGGCCTTTGATGATTTTTATGAGGGATCGAAGTTTCTTGCTAATACTGATCAGAGATGCCTTCCCTTTTTGGGATTTTGCTCTGTCATGTAGTAGCTTCCTCCTTCTGTTGTATAGCTTATTTATGGCCGAGATCCACCAGACCGGTCTCCTGTTTTTGGAGGAGTGAGTCTTGGTTTTATTAGGGATAGCATGATCCATGCATTCCTGCAGGTGCTCACAGAATGCATTTGTAAAGGATTCTGCAGATTGGGCTGTATTATCCTCTGGCCCAGGGGCTTTGAAGGATTCCACCTCAGTCTTGAGAAGTGCAAAGTTGGCTTTTGAGAAATTCTTTACAGTGACTTCCTTGGCTGGGGTGGGACGGATATGGATGTCCAGGGAAATTTGTTTATGGTCTGATCTTACCAATGAGGGGTTTACCTCTGGTGTGGAACATAGAGTCCCCATGTTGGTGATGACCAGGTCCAATATGTTGTTCCCTCTTGTGGGAGTGGTGACCAGTTTTTCCATAGTATTTGAGTTTATAAATTCAAGGAACCGTTGGGTGAGGTGTTTGGGCTTGAGTAGTTTTCCCAGTCAATATTTGGGTAGTTGAAGTCACCCAATAACATAGTGTTTGGAGAGACCTTCATATTCTCCAGTGTTCTCAGGAATGCCAAGTGGGGTTCCTGTAATAGGGAGGGTGTTCTATAGCAGGCTACAAACTGAAAGGCAGTTTTGCCCACTGTTAGTTACACATGGATGGTTTCCGATGCTTCGTGCAGTGCCACTAACATGGAAGTGTAGGTATCTTTGATGAATATAGATACTCCCCCTCCTTTTGTGCTTCGGTCCGAGTTTTGGGGCTGAAACGCATGATAGTGCTGGGGTGCTCTCAGGAGCCTTGAACCAGGTTTCTGTTACTGCACAGACATCGATTTTCTCCATACTGAGGAGAGCCTCAAGTGCGTGCATCTTGAGGTTTAGACTTCTGGCATTGAGTAACATTAAGTAATGCAGAACAACCAAGCCACACACAGCAAACGGAGTACGGGTCCCACACAAGATAAAATAATGAATAACAAGACAGTCATAAAAGTCAAATGTGGGCACCTGATGGCTCTTCTCGTAGCATAAGCAGAACTCCAAAAAGCATAAGCAGAACTCCAAAAAGCATTCCAAACACCAAGGTAAAAATGATGGCAATTTATTGTAGTAAGCGCTTTCACCCGTAGGCTTCTTCAGACTTTACAATTCAAACAGGTAATATACAGGTTTAAATATGCTTCAAACTCTGTGTATTGGTCAAACACCACCCAATAGACAAACAGTAATAAAAGTCTTAATGCAGCACATGATGTAAACAATTCACTCAAATGATACATATCCCCATATAATCAAGTAAAAACAAAAAATCTCTCTCTACACTCCACGTCCGTAAAAATACGGAAAGTAAAAGAGAATGCACAATGGCTGTTATTTAAAAACAGAGATCTAAACATTAAATGCATCCTCTATACAACAACAACATAGCAGAGCGGCACTTGGCAGTCACTTCACCCCCAGGCTTAAAACAATACAATCGACTGCAGACCTACATGGTTCATTGCAATCTGTTCATCTATAAAACATTTATATCATTGTGAACCCAAGCATCGACATCATATGTGGGTGAAATATAGTTCAAGCACTCCATAAAAGCACACCATAAAAAATATATAAAAAGCAACGAGCATATAAACAAGTAAACACTATAAACATCTAAAAAACTACTATAACCTACCAAACTAAGTCATCTCATAATGTCGCTAGGGCAAAATGCCTAAAAATAGTTGCAGAGGAACGAAAAAGACAACTCAATCGATATAATACAAAAACCCATTAGGCTTATACCTTAAAAAGTCCCTCGCTATTCATGCCTCTGATGTCGCACACTTAAGCCATAATACGTTACCTAGGTGACTGGAGAAGGCTAAATCTACCCTCACACTGTCAGGTTACGGAGGTTATACGCCTAACAATGTTAAAATACAAAACAACACCTGCTAAAAAGTCCCTTGCTAACCAAACCTCTGGTGTTGCACACTCAAACCATAATACGTATCCTAGGTAACTGGAGCCCCCATCCATTTATGTAAACACATACTTTAAACGAGAGAAGGCTGAATCTACCCTTACACTGTCAGGTTAACAGAGATTTTATGCCTAACAACGTTAGGATACATAAAACAACACCTACTAAGATATTTCCTACAATCTATATTAAAGCAAAGCCTTCCGACAAAAGTAAGACTTATGTCCTAACTAATTCGAACCCCAACAAGTACACCTCGGATAATCAGACAAAAACATACTATTTAAAATATCACAAAAAACAATACCTTAGGATGGTGGGAAAATACATACTGATCCTTAACAACGACAGGTAAACCACAGTTACTATCAACAAAAGACAATAGTAACCTATATATCATGGGTTAATCAATAAACCAAACACAGTTAAAAATCAGACAGTAAAGATGGTATATGAACCAAACTCAATGTGTTGAGCAACTACTAAAATTTATCTATCAAACCAGTACAGAGTAGAGTTTAGTAAGTACTCTAGTATCAAATAACAATGCCTAAGGCACCAAGGTCATACTAGATAATTGTTTAGGTCTACACACCCTCCTCTTTTTCAAAAATGGTTTAATTTGTACCTTATCATTAAGTCCAGGTGCCTTATCAGCTCTGCACCTGATAATCCACTTCAATTCATTTTCAAGAGTAAGGTTCACCATGTCACCACCTCTTATATTCTGAGACATAACTTGGAGGACACAGAAGACACACTCGTGAACAGATCTCCTTTCTAGATGTTGATATAAATAGGTTGGAGAGTGGACTTCTTAATACGTCCATACACCATAAATCGTGTTATAAAAATACTTTTTTACATAGAGGAAGCATGCACCCCAGATACGTCTTTGACAACGTAATGAAGGGGCAAATTATGAGAGCCTCTGAGGAGGGTTATTGTTTAGTCTATGTACTGCAACGGACTGTGGAAGTACCAATGTGGTCTACTTAGCCAGGTGTACTATGTGTCCCTCTTTCTACATAGGGAAAACTAACAGATGTCTGAGAGAGCGGATTAGGGAGCACATGTATAACATCCGCGTTGGCTCGATTAATAATGCCTTAGCTAAACATATCTTGGCACTTGGTACAACACATAAGTTTGTCTTCTGTGTCCTCCAAGTTATGTCTAAGAATATAAGAGGTGGTGACATGGTGAACCTTACTCTTGAAAATGAATTGAAGTGGATTATCAGGTGCAGAGCTGATAAGGCACCTGGACTTAATGATAAGGTACAAATTAAACCATTTTTGAAAAAGAGGAGGGTGTGTAGACCTAAACAATTATCTAGTATGACCTTGGTGCTTTAGGTATTGTTATTTGATACTAGAGTACTTAGTAAACTCTACTCTGTAGTGGTTTGATAGATACATTTTAGTAGTTGCTCAACACATTGAGTTTGGTTCATATACCATATTTACTGTCTGATTTTTAACTGTGTTTGGTTTATTGATTAACCCATGATATATAGGTTACTATTGTCTTTTGTTGATAGTAACTGTGGTTTACCTGTCGTTGTTAAGGATCAGTATGTATTTTCCCACCATCCTAAGGTATTGTTTTTTGTGATATTTTAAATAGTATGTTTTTGTCTGATTATCCGAGGTGTACTTGTTGGGGTTCGAATTAGTTAGGACATAGTCTTACTTTTGTCGGAAGGCTTTGCTTTAATATAGATTGTAGGAAATATCTTAGTAGGTGTTGTTTTATGTATCCTAACGTTGTTAGGCGTAAAATCTCTGTTAACCTGACAGTGTAAGGGTAGCTTCAGCCTTCTCTCGTTTAAAGTATGTGTTTACATAAGCGGATGGGGGCTCCAGTTACCTAGGATACGTATTATGGTTTGAGTGTGCAACACCAGAGGTTTGGTTAGCAAGGGACTTTTTAGCAGGTGTTGTTTTGTATTTTAACATTGTTAGGCGTATAACCTCTGTAACCTGACAGTGTGAGGGTAGATTTAGCCTTCTCCAGTCACCTAGGTAACGTATTATGGCTTAAGTGTGCGACATCAGAGGCATGAATAGCGAGGGACTTTTTAAGGTATAAGCCTAATGGGTTTTTGTATTATATCGATTGAGTTGCCTTTTTCGTTCCTCTGCAACTATTTTTAGGCATTTTGCCCTAGCGACATCATGAGATGACTTAGTTTGGTAGGTTATAGTAGTTTTTTAGATGTTTATAGTGTTTACTTGTTTATATGCTCGTTGCTTTTTATATATTTTTTATGGTGTGCTTTTATGGAGTGCTTGAACTATATTTCGCCCACATATGATGTTGATGCTTGGGTTCACAATGATATAAATGTTTTATAGATGAACAGATTGCAATGAACCATGTAGGTCTGCAGTCGATTGTATTGTTTTAAGCCTGGGGGTGAAGTGACTGCCAAGTGCCGCTCTGCTATGTTGTCGTTGTATAGAGGATGCATTTAATGTTTAGATCTCTGTTTTTAAATAACAGCCATTGTGCATTCTCTTTTACTTTCCGTATTTTTACGGACGTGGAGTGTAGAGAGAGATTTTTTGTTTTTACTTGATTATATGGGGATATGTATCGTTTGAGTGAATTGTTTACATCATGTGCTGCATTAAGACTTTTATTACTGTTTGTCTATTGGTTGGTGTTTGACCAATACACAAAGTTTGAAGCATATTTAAACCTGTATATTACCTGTTTGAATTGTAAAGTCTGAAGAAGCCTACGGGTGAAAGCGCTTATTACAATAAATTGCCATCATTTTTACCTTGGTGTTTGGAATGCTTTTTGGAGTTCTGCTTATGCTTTTTGGAGTTCTGCTTATGCTACGAGAAGAGCCATCAGGTGCCCACATTTGACTTTTATGACTGTCTTGTTATTGAGTAACATTACCTTTAGTTTTTTATCCTTGGGTTGTCTATGGAGGTGGGTAATAATTTTAAATATAGTGCAGCTGTGCATGTATGTTTCCACAGTAAATATTACATAATCACACACCTGACCTGGGGCATGGCATGAATGGAAGAGAAAACATTGTGTAGTTTGGAAACAGCATCACATGATGATGGTAAGATGGGGAGGGGCAGTATTGGAGGGGGAGAGTATTGGACTTGTTAGTATGAATCTGAAAATTTTTACTGCATCCTTGGTATTCATCAATGAAGCACCTATTCTAAACACCTGCAAATATAGATCTAACTCATTATTTTGCCCATCTGCTACCACATCCTACCTTGTATCACATACCTGACCTGTTTGTTCTTCTCTGTTACTGCTGGTGTTATCTGGTAAAATATCGTAAGCCACATCTAACCACAAATATACAATGATAACCACTGCCTAAATTCTTTAGTGTGTTATGTTTATGTAGGTTCTACTGCCATGGAAGTGATTATAAATTATTGCCCTGTTTAATGTGCACAGTTAATTTAACCACTGTATTAATGCTTATTTTATGTGCAGAGTTAATTTGACCACTGTAGTAATGCTTAATTCACCGTATATGCTTAAGCCTACAAAGCGTTGTGCATGTGGGACTGCTACAAATGGTTCTACTGTCGTGAAAGTAATAATAAATTGTTATTGTGCAGAGTTAATTTAACCACTATATTATCACTTATTCTATGTGCAGAGTTAATTTAACCACTGTAGCAATGCTTAATTACAACTACAAATCTTTGTGCAGATAAATATAGTGAATTTCTATGTGCAGAGTTAATTTAACCACTGTAGTAACGCTTAATTCACCATATACGCTTAAGCCTACAAAACGTTGTGCACGGGGGAACTGTAACAAGCGGTTCTACTGCTGTGGAAGTGATAATAAATTGTTATTGCCCTACTCAATGTGCAGAGTTAATTTAACCACTGTATTATTGCTTAATTCACCACATACGCTTAAGACAACATAGCGTTGAGCATGTGGGACTGTAAGAATCGATTCCACTGCTGTGGAATTGAAAATAACTTTTGGTATTGCCCTACTCTATGTGCGGTGTTAATTTAACCACTAAAGTAATGCCTGGTACCTAAATAACACCTTTAACTATAGCGACTGTATGTCTCCATTTCCTATGTTTAATTAAGACTAAATGACAGTACAAAGTGTATTTCTGCAACCACTCAACAGAATCTGTGCCAGTTCTTATGTATAGGCTTAAACCTTGTTAGTGACTCACTTGTAGACTATTGCAGTACTACCTGAATACTTCTGTCTGTTTATTTTAACTATTCTTGGACTAGGTTCCTTTAAAGTGTTGTGTTCTGACCCTGTGAAAGTTGTTTGTCGGTGTGTTATCTTTAAAAGTAAATGCAGCTCTGCTTACCCTAACTATTTGTCTGTGTTATGAAGGGGTTTTAGAATTCCTAGTAGTACCTGATAAATACTAAAATCATTATATGTTTTGATAAACAAATTGAGTATTTTTATTTCTTGCTGAGGTAAAACATGCAAATGTGCCTGTGAAAACTCTTTTCTTGTGCTCTCTAGCTCACATATTGTTTGTCTCACTACCTTTTTCTCTCTTTCTACACATACCAGCTATGTGTTCCTGCAGTCACTGCACTAGACCACCTGAATGTACCCTGCTGGACACCTAAGAAAAATAGTCCAAAGTTAAGAATTAACCTACCAGCTCCCTGAGAGACTTTTCCTTGATAAAAGACAGTGAATATGTGTTGTTATAGCTACTAGAAAAATTGTAATAATAATAATATTTTATAGATACTGCTAGGTTAGGCAAGCTTTCCAGTCAGGTTAGCCAGCAGCCAACCCCCATTAGCATTTTAAATAAACCTTACTTCCAGCTTATACCCCCTTTATCTCAAACCTGTTTATCTCCCCCCTCTCCCTTAGCCTGACATCCCCTTTAGGAGACCTATTTGCTGCAATAAAGTGGCTGGCCACTAGGTGGCACCTTAATATAAGCTTTCTGTCTATTAATTTTTTTACCTATTCTTAACCATATCTCCCTAACTTTGTTCTCATCTTTCTTCTGACTTACTGTTTTACTATCTCTCTTTTGTCCTAAGGTATCTTAAATCACATTCTACTCCTCTAACATCCTAAGTCTATTCTTGCTAGCTTCTTAACTTTCTTCTACATTCTCTTACTTTCATACTTACCTGCAGACTTTCATACTTCACTGATTGCCATCCTCGACAGTCTACTCTCTTGTCTCTACCCTGCCCCCAATTTCCACCCACCCCAGTGCTCCTACATTTATTCCTCTAAAGCCACACCCCATTACATCTACTCCAATCAAGCAGATCAAATCATTACCACTCCCAACCCCCCTTATCACAACACACCCACTGTTACCTACCTCCCATCCCTCCTTGTTACAACACCCCACCTATTGTTATATCTCCTTACCTGCTTACAAAACCCTACCCCCCATTCTTCTCCCACTTCTCAATCCAATATAATGTGTATATCAACCATCCCACACCAATTACAACTATTACTCTTGGTCTCACTCTTACCTCCTCTAACCACTGCCTATCTCCTAACCTCCTATGAACAACCACTATACTCTACACTTCTCTTCCCCTCCAAACACACTTTGACACCACCATTAGCTATCTCTCTAAACTTCCTAAACTTCATATCCAAACCCAGCTACCTACTAGCCAAATATCATAGACTAGCACACATTAAGTATACCAACCTAAATACTAGAAAATTATTTGACTATTATTGTAAACCTCTCCACCCTAAACACATAACACACCTCCACTCCTTACTAGATGGGGACATTCCTCCTAACCCTGGCCCAAACTATACCCTTACCACTGCAAACTGCAACCCGAATAAATCTAGTACCCCAGCACCTACCAAACCTTCTAACTCACTCTCTATAGCACATCTCAATATACGCAGCATTAGCAATAAAATTGCTCAACTACATGCCCTCCTAGATGTCCACCTATTTGACATCCTATGTTTATCTGAAACGTGGCTAAAACTTACTGTTAAAGACAATGAAGTCACCCACCCGGTTACAATATCATTAGACTAGACTGCACAGCCAAAAAAGGAGGAGGGGTAGCAATCCTCTATAAAGCAGAGCTACAAGTTAGCACTGTAAATCTTAGCCCACCTTTAGACAACAGTGCTGAAATACTTATCTCTAAATTTCAGGTCAACTCATGTAAAGCCATAAATATTATCTGTATATATCTTCCTCCAGGAAATAAAATTAATACACTTGAAAATATCCTTAACTGGCTTTCTATTACTCTCCCACAAGAAACCATAGTCCTAGGAGACTTTAATATCGACTGGAAGTCCTGTAGTAATACACACCCCACCAGCCATATTAACCTATATGGCTTCTCACAAACTATTAACTCCCCTACCAGAACTAATAGACCCAACAATAAAGAAAGTACCTTGGACTGGATACTTACTAATAGTCCTCATCAAACTTACAAAGTAGGAACCCTCCCAGATGACCTAAGTGACCATTCACTAACTTATATTATCAGACATAAAACCAACCTAACTTACCCTAACACTTTTCAGAACAGTACGCACCAAAAAGCAATTTAACCCAGAACTTTTCCAAACAGAACTCAAGCAATGTAATTGGTCACCATTAAAAACTCTCCCACTCAATGAAGCAGTAGAATACTTCAATTCCACATTCTTACCCATCCTGGACCACCACAACCCAACACGCTCTGTTAGAAATAAAGCTAAACCAGCCCCTTGGCTCTCTAATACTACTAGGCCAAAAATCTTTCTTAGAAACAAATCCTGGGCAAAATGGCATACTACTAAGAATCCTACAGATCACCAAACCTTTAGGCAACATAGAAATAATACAAAAAAGCCATCCTGTTAGACAAAAATAATTTTTACCTCCAATTACAGCAAATCTACCACAAGGAACCACAAAAGTTTTAGACTAGCATTAACAACCTTCTATACCCAGGTCAATCTATCACTCCCAACCCACTAGGCTCTAACCCTGAGAATCCCACTCATACTGCAAATGCCTTCAATTCTTTCTTCACAGATGCTGTCCAAACTCTTGCTAGCCATCTGTCTCTTGATACCACAAATCTGCCTACTTCTACTACAAACCCATCCCCATAATTTCATTTACAACCAATGTCTGCTTCCTTTATTTGCTCCCTTCTCCAAAAATTAAAACCTACCACCCCCTCAGCTGACCAACTCCCAGCAGAATTCCTGCAAAAAGGAGCTAAAGCCATTGCCTATCCCATTTCCACTCCGATCAATAGAACCATAAGTGAAGGATCTATCCCATCTATCTGGAAAATTTCTCATATCATCCCACTACATAAAGGTGGGAACTCCAATGACTTCTCTAACTTTCGTCCTATAGCTCTGTTATCTCCTCTTGCAAAAATAATGGAGAAGTGCATCCATAAGCAACTACTTAACCACCTTCTCCATAACAACTTACTTGCCAACTGTCAACATGGATTCAGACGTTTCCTCAGTACCACCACTGCCCTGCTATCCTTCACAGACTGCATTAACAAAAACCGTAACAAAAATATTCTTTCCTCTGCAGTCTTCATTGATTTATCTAATGCTTTTGATATGGTTAATCACCAACTTCTTTTACACATACTGAAATCCCTTTCACTTGATCCTCTAGCCATAAATTGGTTCAAATCTTACCTAGAAAACAGACAGCAGGCTGTACTCTGGCAAAATAAACTATCTAATCACCTTCCCATTTCCCTTGGTGTTCCGCAGGGCTCCATATTAGGCCGACTCCTATTTTCCATTTATATTAATGACCTTCAATCAGCAATTCCACACACCACCTGTATTCAATATACAGATGACTCTACTATAATCTGTTCAGCCACTTCTCACACTGAACTTCAGTCTCTTACCCAAAAAGCATTCAGTACTGTAGAACAATGGTTCTCAAACCGCTTCCTCCTCTTAAACCCCAAAAAAACAAAACTGTTACTTTTCACACCAACCCGAATGTCTACCCCTATACATTTCACACTCACATCTAATAATGGTACTCTTATTTCTCCCAACCTAACCACTAAAGTCTTAGGAATAACAATAGATAACAACCTCAACTTTGATACTCATATAAACAGCACAATAAAATCAGTCAACAAAATACTGGGATCCCTTTATAGAATCAAACCCTTTCTTACACCAGTAGCTCACTTAATCTCCACTCTACTCTATGCTTCACCTATATACACTAATCTTTCTAAAAACAACCTCAACAAACTGGCAGCATCCTATAATAATATTGCTAGATTTGCTACAGGCTCTCCTTTCAGAACTCATTACTGTCTTAATCTAAAACAATTAAACTGGCTAGAATTTCCTAACCAGCTTCAATTTCACCAGCTTGCTATAGCCCACAAAACCCTGTATCAACCCACCAACACTCCAATACTCTCTAGCCTCATTACCCCTTACAATAATCTCAAGAACTTACGCTCCTCAAACAAACTGCTAATCAATACTTCCAGATCCAGCAACTCAGCAGGTGACTCTATGTTCTCTAACACTGTTGGAAAACTATGGAATCTACTACCCACTGAACTCATAACTCAGATTTCTCTTTCACGTTTTAAAAATAATCTAAAACTATTTCTCAATACACACTGGCTATGCTCCTCTACTAACCCTGACTAGCTTTCTTCCTTCACACTAATAATCACTCTACATCTTTATAGTATTACCCTTAAAGAATCAATATAGCATGTTATTGCAAATAAAATTTAGGTATATATGTATATAGTTCCCTCTCTTGTACATTACCCTTTCCTGCTTACTGCTCATGTTATGCTCATTATGAGTATTGTATTTTGTATTTTTTTAACATTTTTTTTTTTATGTAACAATATCTGTTTTCTTTTAAGTTTGATCTGCTATGACTTTCTACATTGAATTTTGTATGTGTCTTGGAGCTTTTCTCCTCGGGCCTCTACTGAAAATGGACATGTATCCAGTTAGACTAGCCCGGTCAACAAATGTAAAATAAATAATAAATAAATAAATGTTAAATTAACCTAATATTGCTGTAATTTCTCTTTTTCTGCACTCATTTTTCTTCACTGTTTTCTACAATTCATTTGCATATAAAATCTGTAAGTTGTTACAATTTTATTGTAGTTGTGCTGTGCACGATAGATAAAATCTGGGTCCCCTTTAAAAATCGGCAGTGCTCAGTCAGATTGTAGTTGTGCTGTGCATGATAGATAAAATCTGGGTCCCCTTTAAAAATCGGCAGTGCTCAGTCAGGCCAACACTCTCTTAAGAAAATGTAAATAAATCTTGTACTGTAAGATTAGGGTTCTTCATCTGAGACTCATTCTTTTCCCATTCATCCTGAAACTCATTCTCTTAACACTTGTATTTATTTCCTTTGTTACTGTATAAGATATTTCAATGTGTACACACCACAGCCCTGTGTGTTTAACATGTATTACACAGTATGCCTGTACTACACAACATGGAATATTTTTTTCTGTCACTTCCCAGTTACCCTAATACTTTCATCTTTTTGGAGGGAATAAAATATAATGCAAAGAACTGTTTTAGTGGCTAAATGTTAGTTATGTTGACTTTCAAGATTATGCAGTTGTTTCATTTGCCAACCTCTTATAAGGATGAGACCAGAACAGTGTTCTTCAAAGAAACACTCAGACTTCCTTTTATCAGCTAGAACTATATGTTTCTGCATCCTAGGAATTCCCCAATGAAGACAAGAGCTAATTAGGGAAGGTAATCATATAGGCAGCCTCAACAGTGCTTTTTGCCCTCACTGGAATCAGTCAAAAAGGGTGTATCTAGGTGGCTGAAGGTCCACCCCTGGGCTATCTTTTACATCATCACTGTTCCCTCAAGAGACCATGGCACTGAACATTCCAGATATTTCCTCCTCCTTAAAGGATAGGTACACCCATCCTCCTTACACCCTACACCCTTTTCTTATTATGGCTGTAAAAGGCTGTGTCTCTAGCGTCCACCCCTCATGACAATCTGGCTTACAAAGTACGTCCCACCCCTCTTTCATTGCTACTGTCTGTTGTGTAACCTATTTAAGTACTTTCCCACCCACTGTTTTCCATATATCCGTAATACTAAGTACCCACCCATCAAACAACTACTGCACTCGAGTAAACCTCATTTACTACAAATTGCCTTCTGCTCATTTTCCAAGAGCTCCCATGTGCATGCCTCCCTCGCCACACTTTGAGTGGGCCCCCAAGTTAATCCTGCTCCAACCTTGGCAGTTAAGAGATTTATTTTATTGTTTTGCACTTCAATTAACTGTTTGTAGTTGTTGTTGTTGTGTCTTTTGGCTTTTCCCAGTTAGGGGTCGCCACAGCGGAACTCCGGTCCACTAATGATTGGCAGTTGATTTTTACGTGCCGAGTTGCCAGCCCTGATGCACAACTTTCAACGAAGGTAAGCCTATTCACGAATGTCTCCACGCAGAAGATGCTCTAGCTGAAAATCGAACTGGACAGCGTCTTACTGTGAGGTGACAATGCTACTGCAGCACCACCACCGCGGATTGTAATTAACTATTTGCAGTACTATTGTTTTATTTGTTGATTTTTGGTTTAAAATCATTCTAAAGGTCCCTTATATTTGAAACTGCCTTATCAAGGTAGTTTGTTTACTTTGTATTGTTGTGGCATTACACTGGCAAGCAATCTTTATTGATGTTTTTTAGATCAAGAGGTTAGCAGTGCTCCATACAGACATAAACACCTAGAAAATAAATGTATATATAAAGTTACCTTTAGAACCTAAACCTGTAATTTAGTGTGACTAAAATAAAGCCATTTCATGGAGAAAAGCTTAGAGCAGCTAGTTTGTACATTAAACAGCACAACTATCAAATGTTAGCACAATCTAACCAAGTCCAGTGCCAGAACCTAGAGACCACCCATGGAGATCTCTGTACAACCTAGTCTATAACCTTCAGTAGCTCACAAAATATAGGTCTGGATAACATGGATATGCAATGTCTAAATGTTCTGTGCCAGCTTAGTAGATATGGGCATACTGAGACAATGTAGCAATTGTCTCATGTTCACAGACAACATTTAATCCTTAAAGAAACAAATGCAGTATGTGAGAAATGCACATATACAATTTCACTGGAGGCAAAAATCTCACACACAGACAAGGTTGTCAAGAACACACACACACACACACACACACACACACACACACACACACACACACACACACACACACACACACACACACACACACACACACACACACACACACACACACTCTACATCTACTACTCATAGTGATTATCACACATACAGAACAACCTATGCTGAGGCACTAAAAAACAATCTTCCCAAACCTCAAAAAACTTCTAAGCCTACGAACAGTAATGCCTATCCCCAGCAATCTCAAATCTCAAATCTCAATCTTGCAATCTCAAAAGCACTCACAGAAAGCAACACCAAACACCACACACACCTTCACCCCAAGAGTAAAGCCCATAGGGCAGGCAAACACATTACCCAGGATTTTTGTCAAAGGAGAATCCATTATACAGCACACAGATGTCACACTCACCAAAGTCAACAAAGAGAAGATATTGGTTAGTTGCTTATCTGTTGCCAGGATCTACTAAGTTATGCATGCACTCAAGTTACCACACTGCACGTGCCAGTATGATTCTATCATAGTCCATGTGGGCATTAATGACCAGAGATATACTTCCCTGGACTATATAAAAAGAGATTTTGTCAATCTCTATGAATATGTGTCTCAGGCAGACATGTGCCTTCATTAAGCAGCACTCTAACTTCACCAAGGATGATGTCACAGTATGAATACAAGATGATTTACTTTAATAATTGGCTTGGATTCTGGTGTCTATATTCTATATTTGTCAGCATGGAAAGACCACACCTGTGTCCCCTACATTTCTGAATATTGGCTAAAATGTTTTTCCACCCCTTAAAGACTTTTTAAGTAATGCTACATTAACAAACCTACTAATATAGGAAATAAAACCCAAAGAATCCTAAAGGTATTACTGCTTCTTGCCAAGAGTCTAAACAAGAAACTTCACACCCTACAAGCTCTCCTCACTCTGGAACATATAGACATTTGTGTTGTTACCAAGATATGGTTTAAATCTGCAGAAAGTACTCCAGCAGTGCAAGGTTTCAGTGCCTTCCACACATTTAAACAATTAGCTGCACAGACAGATACAAGAGGTAGAGGAGTCTCAATCAAAATTAGCAACAAGCATAATTCTAGGTTGGTTAAAAAGGATGGTTCTCTGGAATTTATCAACATGCAAATCACCACAGACAAAGTCCCATTACATATTTTAGGAAGCTATAGGTCATCGTCTATGTTTTTAGCATCCCATAGCTTATATCTAAACCTACTGGAGACATTCACCATTAAAACAAATACCCTATTCATGGGAGACTTTCAGCACCCCAGTATAAACTGGCAAACATACACTGACTCATGCTAGCAGGTGCAATTCCTAGACTTTATTAACACAGATACCCTTGATCAGATAGTGTGCACACCCACCAGAAGTTCAAACATACTGGTAATCAGTGGTGTCACCTTCACTGAGCAGAGCGACATAGTGAATTTGTTGGCTGACAAATTTCAAGTCAAAAATCACCTCTGCTCCCCCATGTCTCCTTTCCATGAAATATCTACTAGCATAACCCCCACCCACCCACAACCAACTATTACAGGCAGCAGCTCCTGGCAGCACTCACTAATGCCAAAAACACACCCTCAGTGATCTTCAATGATATTCTGGGATGCCTCCTAAATAGCTTGAAATTTGACCTATCATGACCACTTGAGTCACTTTTTAATTTCAGCCTCAAAACAGCCTTTCTACCCCAAGAATGGAGGACTGCAATGATTATCCTACTTCACAAGGAAATAATAGGCACTGCACCCAAGCCAGTCTGACTTTGTTAAAGGAAGGTCATGCTTATTAATCCTAGTGGACTTCTTTGAGAAGGTCACCAAGGCACTGGATGAGTGGAATATAGTGCATAGAGCCTGTCTGTATATGGCTAAGGTATTCAATGCAATGCCCCACTTGGGTATTGTTGACCAACTCACCAAGCTAGGCATAAACCCTTACATAACTCTCTGGATTGCTAGATGGCTTACAGACAGGACCCAGGAAGTCAGGATTGGTGAGGTCACCTCCATTAAGTGACCGGTCACCAGTAGGGTACCTCAGGGCTCCATGCTGGGACCACTTCTATTTGGCATCTACTTCTTGAAGGTAAAGGCTAATGTCAAAGGCCTTTGGCTGAGCAAGTTTTGCAGATGACTGCAAATTAGGAGCCATCATATATCCCCCCATGACACAAACATCTTGCTTGAGGGTTTAACACAGGCAAATGATTTACACCAAAGCCACAGATTAAAACTCAATGCCATGAAATGCATTACAGTGTCTTTTGGGAAAACTGCCACTCAGGCTAGATACTCCATCAATAAGACACCCCTAAGAGTTGATCAAGGATCTGGAAACATATGTAGACAGTAATCTGTTCTTTGACTAATATGTGGTCAAAGTAGTAAGAAAGCCATTCTATATCACCCGACTTATAAGTAAGATCTTGACATTGAGGTCCAAGGAAGTTATAATGCCACTTTATTTAGCCCTTATCAGACCCATAATTGAGCATGATACCCTATTCAGCACATACCTAAACAGACATATGCAACAGTCGGAATGCCCACAAAAGTTCCTTACCAGGAGAATCCAGATTATAAATACATTGTCCTATATGGATCAGCTTAAAATGATATCTCTACACTCAATCTCCTATAGGTTATTGAGAGATGATCTATGCCTGGCATACAAGGTATCCTTGGATTCAGATCTGATGGACTTTCTCCACATCCATAAAATAAATAACATCAGATCCACCACACTAAAGTACTTCAATTTTTCTTGTGACATAAATAAGACTTGTTGTTGAGACAGATATGCATCTCTGAGGGTCCCCTTGCTCAGAAACCATCTCCCCATCCACATGAAGCACAGTCTATCCCTATTTAAGCATAATCTTGACCAATAGAATGGAATTCAGAAATTCAGAAATGCCCAAGAATAGTGGGCCAAGGACAAAGTCCATTGGTACACTGCTGGTGATAGATGTCTTGGAGGAGATGGAGCCATCCACCCTAATTTCCTTGGTTCTATTAATAATAAAATTTGCTATTCATCAAGTTACATAGGGATTGGCTTTTAGATGGGAGAGTTTATTAACAATACCTGAGTATGGAATGATGTTAAATGTCTTAGCTAGAGGTAGGTATTTGGTGTGTACTGATTTTTTGGGTTCCTATTATATACTCATAGAGGTGTTTCATCGAACTCCTCTTCATCGACCATTAAATAACAAAAACACAGAACAGTGAACATCATATAAGCGATTTCTTTCCCTGGGAAAGAAATCGCTTGGCCACAGTAGTGCAATCTCAGATTTGGTATATTTAGTTAGGGGGTTTGGGGGGTACAGCCCCCCCATGTTGGGTGGTGTGGGGGGCAAAGCCTCCCACTTTGTATTGTTTGTAGTGATGTGTTTTTTTTCGTTTAGGGTAAGCTATTTCTTTCCCAAGAAAGTGCTTATGTGCACGTTCGCTGTTTTGTGTTTTCGTGGTTTAGGGGTTGATGAAGAGGCGTTCGATGAAATGCCTCTTCAAGTATCTAATACAGACCCGATTTTTCCCTTAGAAGTCAACTGGGTTGAGTAGACAGGATCTACCCTTGGCATAACCAAACTTGCTTGGGTCAAGGATTTGCAGGTTGCCTAAGTCTTTATTAATTCCATAGTGATCCTTTCTATAACCTTAGAGATGAGGCTCATTAGACTTTGAGGTTAATAATTACCTGGGACAGTTCCACCCACCCTAGTGCACAATTTTTATCTTTCCACTTCTTTTATATAATATTTTTCTCTGATGTGATTCATTGCTTTCTTCATGTAACCCGTTGGATTGCCAGCTAACTCATAGATAGCCACAGATAATCAAAGTTACCTCCACAAAGAGACCAGTCACCAGTGGAGTCCCCCAGGGTTATTTGCTGAGATCTTTCCTGTGTGGCATTACTTTTCTGAAGTAAAAAGTGACACCAAAGGTCTCTGACTGACTAAGCTTAGAGATGACTGTAAGTTAGGAGCAGTCATTGAATCCCCAAATGACTCAGCCATCCTGCATGAAAGTTTGTCTCAAATAAATAACTGGTGCCAAAAAACGTATTTCTGTATCCTTTGGGAATTCACCTACCCCAGGGAACTACCACATTGATAATACACCCCTAAGAGTTGACCCAATTGCTCAGGATTTGGGAACATGCAGACAGTGACCTAACGTTTGACCAATGTGTGTCTATTGTTGTAAGAAAGTCCTTCTGTACTGCACAGCTTATAAACAAGCAGATTGTGTCTAGCTCTAGGGAAGTCATTGTTCACCTTTACTCAGTCCTCATTAGGTCAGTCATTGAATATCATGCCCCCTTTGGCATGCATCTGTGCAACCACATGCAACAACTGGAGTGTAAACAAAGATACCTTACTGAAAGGATACAAGACCTAAACAACATATCCTAAATGGACTGACTCAATGTCCTGTCACTGCACTCTGTATCCTAGAAACTGCTAAGAGGTGTCCTGCATTTGACATACAAGGCATCCTCCAACGCAGTATCGATGGGTTTACTGCACATCAGCAAGTCAAATGGCATCATAAATACTCTGTCTAGAAACCTGACCATCTATGGCAACATCAGTAGAACCATTTGGAAGGATATGTATATTTCACAGAGGATACTGCTCCCCAACCATGTAAAACAAAGTTAATTCCTGTCCATTTTCAAACATAATTTAGATCTATGGATGAGAAACAGAAACTTTACCCCAGGACTGCTACTAATGGACAGATACAGTGCTTTATCCTATACATGGTTCCCCCTAAGTTATCTATGGTATGATCCCAGTCATTCTCATTATGGGCAATATATAATTATCGACTATGGGATGGGCAAGGACAATCTATAACCAAATGAGATATGTTATTTCAAGCACAGAAAGGAAAGCTGGCTAGGCTTAAAATGAGATGCAAGGGCAGCTTGCCTGGTACTTACCTATGACCCTATGAATCTGTTAACTACATGGCAGGAAACTATAGCAATGAGGGCAATACTTTTTGTTTCTTTTTTATCTTTAATGAGTAAAGATCATGAAATGCCATTAGTCATTCATATGGTTTAACTATATTTCTCCATTAGCACTGCATTTTCCAGCATCTGCTAAACAAACTGCACCATTATAAACTATTTGCACTGAACATACAAATGTCATTCCCAAATAAATGGCTATACTCACCACATTTGCATTTTTCATTCTATCTGCCCGTTTCTGTCTGTGAACTTTGAATCCTTCAAAATCCTGCTATGAATGAACTTTGAAAAGAATAGTTATAGTGAACTATTTCCCTTTCTTCTGAAATGTTTTGATCCTTTATGAATCCCACAAAATCCTGACCATAAAAGAAGCAGGAAAAAAAATGCAACAATAAGCAGTATTTCCCTTTTCTCTGAATTTATTGCTGCTATTATTCAGCTCTGCAAGTAGTTTGTATAATGTGCTGATACACCGGGGATTATTTAGTGTGCTCTACATGCAGTACTGTTGCCAGAAGGAAATACAATTGAGTAGAAGAGAGCATTTTAAGTAAAATGTATGCTGGAGTTACACCCTGTGGCCTTGCACTGCAGGTGTTTACTGCCTATAAATGAGTTGGTCACAGATGAATTTCAACAAAAAAGATAAACGATTTAAGTAATTAAACAATGAGCCATAAGGGACAAGAGGAAGCAAGCTGCAGCTTTTCTGGTCTAAAAACAGGTAAAAAAATGTTAATAATACTTGGATTACTATTATCTTTCTATCTTATTGGAAGCCAGCCCAGAAACCTTACTGGAAGTTGGCCTAGATCTCTCATTAGTGGTGAGATAGACAGGAAAAGTTAGAATATATCCGGGAAATGTATGCTTTTAATGAACTTTAAATCACAAAGTAGTAACCAAAAACGACATAAGAGTTAAGATTCATATAGTGACTAATGTGGTTATCATAACAGTACAAAGTGCATAGTAAATCAGTTAAAACACACACACACACACACACACACACACACACACACACACACACACACACACACACACACACACACACACACACTCTGAGGGCCATAGAAATTCTTACGTTTAATTCACTTTACAAAATACACTTTACATGAGTCTGTGTTGCAGATTGTAACTACTGTTTAGAGTCAGGTTTCCTCACATTTTTAGTTTTTACATGCTATAGAGAAAGAGCACTCTTCTTGCAGTCATTCTCTTTACTTCAGTGTCATCCCCCACTGTGCTGTTTGTTGCTTCTGAAGAAATTATTTTATTGTACACTACTGTTATAGTGTTTTCATGAGGTCTTGGTACTATATTTACTAAATCTATACGCTTGTTTTCTTGACCTACTTGGCAGGTTTATGCCTGGAGACACACAAACTCACATGACCTTTCAAAGGTACTACAGTCAAAATAAAAAATAACAGTCTCCTATCAATATTTTGATTTCATTTTTAGCTAAACATACACACTTATTTTTGAATTTGCCAGAAGCTTCTCGGATATATTTTATGTATCACAGATCCCTTAACTTGCTCAGAAGTAGTACAACAATTTTGCTGTGTAATATGCCATCAGTCCATAGCAGAAATGGGCAGAAAACATTATAGTGACAATAATGTGTGTGTGTGTGTGTGTGTGTGTGTGTGTGTGTGTGTGTGAACATATTTTCCGAACAGGGAGGGATGATGACTTAATCACCCGTAAGATACTCTCTTTTTAGATGAAGCCTATTCTTTTCTACACTGCCATTTAAAGTCGCTCATCTAAAAATCTACAAGACATAAAGATTTATGAGTCACTGTTCATGGGAACTGTCTGTGTGAAAGGAAGCATTTTCTTTTCAACTTCTATTTAGGTGCTGTGAATTCTTAAGTTAACAATTTAAGAATAGGGAACTGCCCTCTCTGAAAGAAAAAAAAAAAACTTCTTTGCATGTCTGCACAATTAAAAGTGCAAATATTGCAACGTGAGTCAGAAGACACTACAGCTGACTTCAGTAGTTCTGATGAAGACCTCTTTCTTCTTCACCTACCTTTGTTACCACAGTGTTACGAACAATGTATGCAATAAACACCATCATTATTACAACATTAAAAAACAGTTTGCAATAATACATTAATCTGAAATCCTGCAAACGGTTTTGTTGTAGAAATGTGATATGACAACCTTATATAACCTTATAGTGGAAAATAATTAGTTTTATTTTCTTAGCCAAAAAAGAAAATTCAGTACAGTATCATGAATAAGAAAATTAAGCTGAAAGTGCAGAAAATGTGCTTGTCTGTTCAATTTAAGTGTGGATTAATGTTTTCTCTCAATAGTAAATTTCTTACTGGAACAGACTGCAAGCATACCTCTCAACTGTACAAATTTTAGCCGACTGTCCAGATTTTTACCTCATATTTTTGGCCCATTTTTCATAAAATTGTGGTGTTTCTGGAAAATTAGTAGCAAATGATTAGACTGAAGTTAGAAAATAGTGACAGCCATTTGAGTTTCAGACTTCATACCCTTCATAAAATTCATGCCAGTGTAAAACCTGTTATTCTATCAACTTTCTAAGTTTGTAAGAGCAATATTTAAAAATTGTCCTTATTTTTGGGCCTTTGTCCCACTTTTATTTACGGCTTTGTCCAGATTTCTTGCTGTAAGAAATCGAGAGGTATAACTGCAAGCATTTTATGCCATGTCTTTCCTTTTCTGAAATTTAAAAAGTGTTGTTTATCATGATATCTGCCAGTGAAATTGACCTGTCTGGGGAGCAGGAGGAGATGAGGTTAAATCACAGCCACAGTGACCCATGAGGAGCAGAAATGTGTTCTATATCAAAAAGATAGCTAGTGACAAGGATCCAGGTGGAGGGCAGACACACAGAGGATCATTTACATGTCTTCTATGTGACCATTTACATGAGTTGTGAAGAGCAATGTAATGATTTTCTCCCCGACAGCTTTATTTTCCATTGCCTAGTATTCTTTTCAGAATCTCATGATGAAAAAAATAGTCTATATTTCAAGATGCTAATCGGTAACCTCACCTATAACATGCAGACAGAGAAGTGTTGTGTTTGTTTGTGTGTGTGTGTGTGTGTGTGTGTGTGTGTGTGTGTGTGTGTGTGTGTGTTTGTGTGTGTGTGTGTTTGTATATATATATATATATATATGTATAAAGAGAAAGAGAGAGATTCAGATAGATACATGTATATACCTGTATCTATATATCTATATGTATATGTGTATGTATATACCTCTGTGTGTGTGTGTATATATGTATATATATATATATATATATATATATATATATATATATATATATATATATATATATATATATATATATATCTATATCTATATATATATATATATATATATATATATATATATATATATATATATATATATACATATATGTAAATATACATATATCTATATCTATATATATCTATATATATATATATATATATATATATATATATATATATATATATCTACACAGACACACACACACACACACACACACACACACACACACACACACATACATATGCACACATTCAAACAAGCACTGGAAGATGTTCAGTGAAAATGAATATATGTCCTAGCTCAGCTTGTGTTCTGCATTCTTGACCATCTATGAAACTGAACCCCAAGTATTCTTTATTATCCTTTCATGACTGGGTTAGCATCACAAAGTCAGCGGCCTCTTTTTAAGGAAAACCAGAGATGATATTCACACTTACTGGTGGAAACTTGATCAGAGCACTGGAGAAATGTCCTTACTCTTTTTCATATGTGTTATGGGATCTTTTACATCCACCTAAGGTATCATAAACTGAGGCAGTTGGGACCCTAGGTTAAGTCTCAACTGAAGGATGGCATACTCAGGGGTACAGCACTCACCTCTCTGTGCTAAACTGCAGTGACCAGTAAAGGAAAGATGAATGCAGGTGCCTCAGGTTGTGATAGAAGCTACAGCCATATGATTTTCTAGCATCAAAGGCAACTGCTGTACTCGTTGAGGCACTGACACACTTAATGGCCTTCCCTACATTTATGATGAATGTGTAATGAAAAATATCAAATGGCATAACATAAACTACTTCTATGTATTTCTTTGGTAAACCTATTATTTGTCAGCAGTCATGGAATCAATGCTCAGTATCTTGCAGTGGTGATTAACTTGAAAAACAGCAAGAAGGTATGTACTGCATTTTTAAAACTTTTCTCATCTTAATCTGATTTTGTGCAATCTCATCTTCCTGGGTCAGATAATCACATCAGTTAAATGAGATGTGATTGTTTAAATCCATTTCATTTCAATCTGTTATTTAGAAAATACAGTGGTACATCATTTGTGTATTAGTATGAAAGTAGTACATGAACATCTCCTGCGTCCCTCTTTCCAGCTCTCAATAAGCCTGTATGAAAATTAAACATGATGTCTAATGAAGTCTCCCTCAAATTTCCTTCACAATAGATGGATAGATTTTGTGTACAATTATACAATATAAGGTCCTTGACAGTATAATGGTATCTATAGTGCTGGTCAAGCCTAAGGACCAAAAAAGCCCTGCCAGCCCTACGTTCACGTTGCAGATCAGCACAATATAGGTACATGGAGAATTTGTGATAACCGATCCATTTATTAAGGTTCACCTTAAAATGGCAAGGGTTTCGCATAATCACTGTGTTTAATATGAGCAGGTACTTTATTACACAGATCCAGTATACATTTGAGATGAATCTATCCCACCAGCATATCCTGTTTCTGCATAATGTACAAATCAGCCTAAGACATAAGAATAAATCCAGTAGGCTAAAACAAACCATGATATGGTCCGTGATGCACGATATATAGAGCATATCCCAATGTTCATGTTCAGTTTTACTGATACAGTCAAAAGCAGAAAGGAAGTATCCAATACCAGGAAAGAGCACTAACGGCAAGTACCACATTGTCATGCTATATATGCAAAGTTCAAAGTTCATTCATGTTTCAGACTTTAAAGCACATATCGTCCTTGCTTTGACCAATCCACGAGGTACAGACAATGAAACAGGACAAATGTGAGGAAACTAGAAAATATTAAAATACACACACACACACACACACACACACACACACACACACACACACACACACACACACACACACACACACACCCTAACCAGTAACAGATTAGCACACTGAACGGTATAAATTAGCATAGGTAGTGGCAATGTACATGATACAGTATGTGGTGCATACTAATGAGTGCATAATGACATGGAAACACGAAATGCCAAACAAACGAGCCACATTGTCTATGCAAAAGATGAAACCCAAAATATTACACCGATTCAGAAATATATAAAGCGGTATTCTGCACCACAGTGCATGCCAGTATTTTTACACCAAGAATCATTGTATATAAGAGGAGAACAAGCTTTAGAGCAGCAGCAGCAGGTATAGCTCAGCAGACCATGCTAATGACCACCCTTAGAGCCAGTGCCCCCCAGTGTTGTGCATTGCAAGAACTTACATCAATACAGAATATTCCGAGAGTACCTAGCATGCCACTAACTAAGTGACCAGAAAATGGTAAATCATTTCTTTGTGGATGAGGAGACTGCAATAGACCTTGTCAAACTGTGTGGTTCATGAGCAGAACTGAGTGAGATGAATGGTGTGGCCATTCCTGTGGATACTAAACTTTAAATTCTATCTGCAGCGACCTTTATCAACCAGCTGGAGATATGTTAGGAGATATTGCAGGTGTCAACTTCACAAATCCTGAACCAGTTCTGTGACAGCATTCTTTTGTGTATGGAGGACCAGATCTGATTTCTCAGGACTTCAGAGTAGAGAATTGCCACCATGCATGCATTTTATGGGATTAATAATTTCCCTAAGATCCTTAGGGCCATTGTTTGTACATGTATTGCCATCTAAGCCACGCCCTGTTCATATGGACTCTGATGCATAAACAGGAAGGACATTCACTCCCTTAACAGCCAAGTGGTCTGTAATACACAGGGCGTTATTTATAATGTGCATGTGTGCCACACAGGTACTTCCCATGATTCTACCATTTGCCACACAGCTGACCTATACTAGAGACTCTTACAAAGTGATTTCCCACTGATTTATCTGGATGATAGGTACAGATATAAGCTTGATACATGGCCAAGCATATAGGAAGCATACAGGAATGAAGCAGGCCATATATGACGTTGTTCATTAAGCGCTGCACGCAGTTTTGGATGTATGTTAGAACCCTGGTTGATGTCCCTTCTCTTCAATCCCTGACCATGCAGAAAATGGATTATAATGTAACACAAGCTGAAACACACTGTATAATGTAGCATACATTTGACCTACTTAAGAGATGCTTCCACTGTCAAGCTATGTCAGGTAGGGCACTGAAATACAGCCCTGAAATCTGCAGAAAAAATTGCTGTGTGTTAGTAATGTTGTATAAAATGGCATTGCACAAATAGTTGGAGTAGCATGTTAATACCCTAGTATGACCTTCTATACCATGTGAACCAGCAGCAGAAGGGCAAATTGGAGAGTCATACAGGAAACATGCAGCAGCAGTAGCATATCCAAGGCAGAAGTAAGCACAATACATTGTGGCAATGGCAAAGAGGCAACATTTGGCCCACAACTATGGTCTATGACACAGACAGCACACAATAAAATGGCACATGTGGTACTAAGCCTAGAATATGCAAGTACTGGACACAGTGTATATCAGACATAACAATACTCACAGAGATTAGGGGTGGGCTGGGCACAGTTACCATTACTTGTACAAGCAGTTGAGGGGACACAGTGAAAGGTGATTGCAACATTAAGAGATGGGTAGGACCATGGAAGGAGAACACATCAACTTCATAATCTCCAAAACAAGTCCACAGACAATGGAAAACACAAAACAAGGCACAAAGCTACAAAGCTGAACTCCACTTAAATAAATTTTATTTAGCACTTTCATCCTAGACAAAGAGGACTTATTTAGAATAAGTTTAATACACACAAACAAGTCATTTATACTATCACAAACCTTCTACCCCTCCCTTCAATTAATAAAAAGCCATAGCAACCAATTTAATTGTTAAAGGACTAAATAAATATATATATAATATAAAAATATAAAGTATATATATATATATATATATATATATATATATATATATATATATATATATATACACATGTATATAACTCCACAAACAATATATTAATAAAAAAAACTTAAAAATGCATTTACATAAATACACTAAGACATAAAATATGTTAATTTTAATTTAAAACATTCACCAAGGAGGTGGCCTCATTCAAGCCTGGATATCTAGTAGCATTAGTTCTTAATTAGCACTTACATTCTATATATTCCAAAAATAAATCAACTGGTCCACCCCTTTATCACAAATTAACTTGATCAATAACAGTGAATCTGAAGCTGTTGCATGGGTTTTGTTCCAGCTGCTTATATAAGGCATTACTTTCATACTTTCTTTATTTTTTGTCATAGCTATGTTGGTAAATTCGCTTTCTTAAACTAAGTTTCATCTTGCCAATATAGAATGCCTTATAGATTTTACACATAGCTAAAAACACCACCCCCTTATTACCACAATAAAACCTATTGCATAATCTAATCTCACCATATCTATCAATCAAAAAAACACAGCCATCCACAATATACAAACACTAGGTACAATGGTCACACCTGGCCATCCTACCCTCAACATTTATTGTACTAGGGCAGTCCAATAATGTTTTAAAACATAAGTCCATTTTGTATACAATCCCCAACTTTTTACCTACAGTTTCCAAGAGTTGCCGGTCTACTCCAAACAATTTCCAATTCCTCTGGATTATAGATTTGATACCAAAAAATCTTGAATTAAATGTTAAAACTAATGCTTTAGTATATTCCTGGGAGGGGTAATTACACGTTCACAAACATGTGGAATACCAACTCTACTTCCCAGTAAAGGAGCAAAAAACACAATTCTTCTTTTTTCTTTCACGTCATTAAATATACTCGTTAAGAAGACCTCTGGATAACCTCTCTTAGTAAACATGCTCCTCAATTTTTCATATTGAAGAGTAAACTCAACTTCATACATAATCATCCTGGCTGGCCTCACATATTGATCCTTAACTAGGGATTTCTTTTGCTGTACAGGATACATACTCTCAAAATGGAGAAAAGAATTTGGAGTATGTAGGCTTACGGTAAATGGTTGAATCAAAAAATTTCCCTTCTCTAGTAAGCCTAATAGTTAAATCTAAAAAATTAACTGAGTCACTTTGAACATTCAGCATAAACTTCAAAAAACTCATATGTAAATAAAGAAAAAAATCATCCAATCTATCCTTGCTCCCCTTCCAGAAGAACACCATATCAACAAGGAAGTGCCCATAATATACCCAGCAATCCTTCAATTCAGAATTGACAACAAAATCCATCTCTCAAAAAGAAAGAACCTCATTAGCAAATATCAGAGCACAAACAGCCCCCATTGCTACGCCGGTCCTCTGTCTAAACAACTGATTCTCGCATATCAAAAAATTATTTTCCAATATAATCATCATAAAAGCCCTAAGAACATATGCTTTATTGTTACCTGTATCAGTATAAAGCCAAAGATACTGATACAACCAGTCAACACCAATATCATGGGGTATCACAGAGTATAAATCTTGAACATCAGTGGTGATAAATTTTAATTCTTCACTATAAAATTCATTTGAAATTCTAGATAAAAAGTCACATAAATCCTTTAATAGGTTCAGGTTATTATGAAAAATATCCTTTGTACTTAAATCGATATACTTGGCTTTAGCATCAACAATCTGGTGCATAGGTCAGTCAGTGAGGCTTTTATGTAGTTTGGGGATGCCAAAAATGGTGTGGGTCTTAGGATTATGTACCATTACAAAATCAAATTCTTCCCTAATAATCTCTTGATTAAATAACTTTTCTTCCACGGTTAAATCAATCTCCCTAAAGACTATATTCATTTGATTCACTGATGTCTCCTCATATATGTCAGAATAAAGCATACCTAATATCTTATTAATATAGTCATTAATGTTCATAACCACTACCTTTATCAGGTTTCATACTTCTAATTTGCTTGTTCGCTGTTATCTCTTTCAATAAAGCCCTTTCATCCCCACTAAGATTATATTGGCCCAAACTACTAAAGGGTGATTTCAAAAGGCTCCTAATTTCACATTCACAAATTTTCTAAAATAAAGACATCACTGGATGAGGTGGAGGGCTAAAAATACTAGGCCTCCTAATATTATTAACCATAACGTAGTTCTGTTCAACACTATTCTTAAAATAAAATGCACAACTGAGCTTCCTTAAAAAAAGTTTAAAATTGTATTAAAACTTCCTCCACTTTTGCTTTCCTAACAGAAAGAAATGTTAAGCTATGTTCAAACAAATTGGCCCAGGTAGTGTGAATTCCAGCTGCACTATAATTATAAATCTTAAAATTGCCATGGTTATTAGTAATTACTTGACAAACATCTAAAACTTGTTCTGCCATACAGTTGTGCTCCTTCTCATCCTCCCTTTACCCCTCCCTCTTGGTTGAGGGGTATAGAATTGGTCTTGGGTTGCATTGATCTGGTTGTTCTGCATTCTTTACCTCTGCTCTATCAGTCTTTGAGACCTCTGTAAAGGAGGACTGTCTGCAGGGGCCTCAGTTTGGCTCAGTTCCAAAATATCATAACCATTCTCATTAACCATTCCATAATTACTGCTGCTATGTGTACCCCCACTCGGAGAGGGGGGATATGTACAACCATTCTCATAGTTGGACCTATCTCTTGCCAATTTCTTAGATTTTTTTAATTCCAAATCTCACCAACTTTCTTCTCAACTTTCATTAACAAGAAATTATATTGCTCTACTTTAGTTTCAAACAATAAATCAATCTGTATACTAGTGTCCAACGTTTCAATATCAGTATGTATACAAGTCATCTGTCTCTCATAGTCATTAAAAAGTAGCTCTAAGAGCTCTCAACCATGCCGATTAAACAGTCTTAACAGTTCATTGTGTATATATTTTATACTTTATATTTATATATTATATATTTTGTATTTATTCCTTTAACAATTAAATTGGTTGCCATGTTTTTTTTTATTAATTGAAGGGAGGGGTAGAAGGTTTGTGATACTATAAATGACTTGTTTGTGTTTTAAACATATTCTGAAGAAGTCCATGTTATCTAGGATGAAAGCGATAAATAAAATTTATCTGTGGAGTTCAGCTATGTAGCTTCAACTTCATAATCTGCAAGGCTGTGGGGAGCCAGAGATCACATACTTCAGTAGAGAGGTCAAAGGACAGCAGTGTAATTGGCACAGCTGTCCACTGTATTAGTTCTTATTTTCAAAGCCTGGTGCAGTAAGTGACAGAGAAAGGTCAAAACTAAGGAACCATGAGCATTCATCCTGACTGAAGGGCATACTATGTGGTGATCCTGATGAAAGCCATTGTCCATAACCACAAGTAAGAGTGACAGCATGTTTGCTCACAGGAGACAGGGAAGGGGAGGAACTGCATGAACATGGGTGTTAAGCCTAATAAGAAATCTCAGGAGTTAAGCCAGTGATGTGCCATCTGCCATGATCTGTATGATGTCTATAACTAGGCATTGCAGGTTCTGAACCCACAAGTGGTAGTGATGATGTCTCGTGAGTAATTACAGAGGTCTTACCTGGAACATTCAGTGGATGACCTCCTGATTTTTCTGCCCCCCCATAAGGGCAGAGAAATTATGCATGACTTTTGGTGGCAGGTTGGAGGATAGTAGCAATGCATCTTTTGGGGGTACCAGTGGAGGAAAATGTTGCCACAGCTGACATCAGCAGCATTGTTTACTTCAAGCCTTATAATGCATGTATTCACTTGTTTCATTTTGTACCAGAATACTTGCAGCACACTTAAAATCGTCATCTTCACAATTCTGTGGATAGCACCTGTCGCTGTACTCAGATCACTGACCTGCACATCCACATATAAATCCCAAGTGTTGAACCCATATCAGATATGGTCCTGGAGCTATAGTTGCACCTAAGCCTTCTAAGATCTATTGAGGGTATGCTCACCTCAGTGAAAGTGTGCATTTCAGATGCTGTGTGCAATAGGAACACAGGTAGACCCTGCAAAGGATGCTCAAATAGAAGTTGAGAAGTTGTCTGTCATGCTCTGATGAGTTTGTGTGTTAAATCTGTACCTCACCAAAGGCCTCATTATAGTGGATGTTGATAACTCATGCACCTTTACTATTGCAGATAGTGTAACTCTCCTATTGGACTGTGAAACTTGTATGTTGCCCTCATTGTCAGACTCAGGTGTACTGTTGTGCTGGAGCTTCTATCAGTGGAACCTGTGAAAGCAAGAACACACCTTTCATCACTGTTTGCCCACACATATGTCCCTATAATTCCCTTGACATACATAGTGCTACATATTTAAATACAGCAATGCCAGATTTTGGCACATATAACTTGTCATTTAACCTGCTGCAGTTACAAATTAGAGATGCTTGCAAAGGCAGATATACTGCAGGGACTTTGTCAATCTTTTTATTCAAAGGCAGCAGTGCATGGTATTCCTTACTGTCATGGTCATTACTAACCTATTGTATCCTCAGATGGTTGGTGTCATCCTGCTCCCACATTCAAGCCGATTATTACTAATGGACAGAGGCAGCTCCTAAATGCTTTATCCTATACAAGAGTCCCCTAACATTTTCTATGGTATGATTCCAGTTATTCTCATGGGGTAATATGTAATTATCAGCTATGGGATGGGTAAGGCCAGTCTCGAAGCAAATTGGATAGATTAATTCAGGCACAAAACTGGAATTTGGATAGGCTTAAAATGGTCCACAATGACAGCCAGCCTAGCACTTACATATAAATGTATGAATCTATATGGTTCTCTGCCCAGTCAGATCATCCCAGTACACCCACATACACACACACACACACACACACGCACACATATATATATATATATCTATATATATATATATATATATATATATATATATATATATATATATAAATAAAGGAATCTCCTCCACTTGAACTGCTACTAGTGAGTACCACCATGCCACCCTCCAGCGCAGGGCATCCTGGTGAAGGTGGTACAGGTAGGGCAGGAAGTGTGAAGGTAACTGTGACAGGCTGGGATCCAGATGTACTGGGCGCTTCTTCTGGAGGCATTACGGCTGCCTGTGAGGGGGTGAATGGCCTTGCTGGTGTGTTGGGTTCAGGTTACTGTGATGCTACATATAACAGTAAAATAAATGAGGAGAAACAAAAAAAAAATAAACTAAGCTAATGTGTGTAAGAAAAATGATAAAAAGAGGGTGAGGAATGAGAAACAAACACAATGACAATTGCATTCATAGCTATGTTGATAATGATATAATTAAACATAACAGACATTTAATGGTAGCATGTTGCCAGGAATTTCCCCAACCTGTTTTTTGTGAATATAGCATGGGGGGAGGGGTTAAGCCAAAAGCCATTATCAAATGCAGTCTGATGCAGCAGAATACTAATGGTAGGAGCTATTTATCAAGACACCAAATTTCTTTACATGGCCAGTAATGCAATTTCAGTTTTGACAATAATAATTCAGATGCAAAATATAAGGGCTAAAAACTGCAATGTGAATGTAAAGCTGGGCTTCATAAGATATGCACAGATAAATAGCTTAGTAATTACCTATGAACCTATGACAAGACATGCATACCTTTGTGTGATACATGTGGATCAATGTGTGCATATACACCACTGCTTTTGGCAGACCTTTATCTTTTAACACTGTCTCCCTACCATAATGACACCAGAAAAACAGCAAGATACCACTGACTGCCTTCTTGTAGCACTATGCTGACAGAAAGTTGTGTGACCTATGTACAGGAGGCCTCATTTCACCTTTAGCATGTCTTGGAGTTTATGCAGATGCTAGAGCATATGTCCCTCCATTATGGCTCAACATATCCCTCCCCTGTGTCTGTGCTATGTTCTTTGTAAGGATGAGCCCCTTCTATCACCATACCAGGCCAGTACCATCTCTTAACTCTTTAGCAGTGATCCCTGTTAGGGTGAGCTCTAAACGCTCCCAATGCATGACAGTAACTTTCCATGCCCTTGTTATCCCACAGACCCCCCCCCCCCCACACACACACACACGCACACTCTGTCTCATACTTCTTAACCTCTTAGCAAAAGAACTCTGGAAAAAAGCCAAAATAAAGGTGGGAACAAAGGCTCAAAATCAAGGATGGATTTTAAATTTTGCTCTTATAAACTTCGAAAATTGATACAATAACAGTTTTTGCTTTGGCATGCATTTTTCTGAAGAATACAAAGTCTGAAATTCAGATATCTGTCATTATTTAGTGACTTCAGTTGTCAATGATTTGACAGAAAACCACAACTTTCATGAAGAACAGACCAGAAATATGAGGCAAAAATCTGGACATTCTGAAAAATTCTGAAAAACTGAGAGGTTTGCACACACATTAATATTGATTCATATTACTTCTGTGAACCCATGTGTGCTGTCTGGAGTCATGATGTGCTCTATCTGTAGTGTTGCCTGGTGTTAGTAGGCCTTTATGGCAGTACAAACTGTTATTCACAATGTTCCTAGCCCTTCATTTTTTTTTAATGTGGCCTCCTGCAATGTAGTAACCATTCTTTTTATCATATTTGTTAATGATATGCATATGCATATGTTAATGAGAGGATTTACTCCAATCATATCTGAATTACTGCCATTATGAGAGGAGTTATTAGGGACGGTTATGCTAATGAGAGGATTTAGTCCAATCATATCTGAATTACTGCCATAATGAGATGAGTTGGTAGCCACAAGTAATGCTCTTCTCTGCCTGCTCCTAAACTAGGAAGTCATGTGCACAGTGAACTTTTTGCACAGACATTGTGAAGCTAGTAGTGTTGCCTGTCTGTGCTAGTGATACTTTCTGCACACCTTTGCTGCATGATGCATAACATGCTGTATCCAGTAAAAGTATCTCTACACATTGGGCTACAGTTGTCTTACTTGCTCTGACCTGTTGACTGGACATGGCTTCTTCAAGCATTGGGTTCAGATGGACTTCTTCCTACTGCAGTCAAAAACATAAGAACACATGAATATTATAGGAACACTTCTAACACATGTAAAAGTTCTTGCCACCCTTTAACAAACACTTAACAGTACTCATCACCCAAACTGATCAGGGCTGCACATGATAATCCTGGTGTAAATCTGTCTACTTATCCAGTCATAAGACTAGCTTTAAAGGTAGCCTTAGAGACCATGACCATTCTCATATTGTTGCACAGGGATTATAAGGAGCATTTGCTTGTGCAATATGATGGTCCCATATATAAGACTGATGTCTGGCACCAGATTGCCAGGGTGGTGAGTGATGTCACAGTAATGACATTCTCTGGTGAGGTAGTAACCTGCAGAGGGATAACCATGGCCTGCTCCAAACCATAAGAGGCAGACATTAGGGTGAAAGAGAGTCAGCCCCCTGGAGTTAGCACCGTGTGTTTCAGTTTGCATTGTATTTTCTAAATGTAGCTTGTTGTTGTCCTCACTTTCTGTTGACAGGAGCAAATTACACTGACTACTGACTGTGTTATATTTTACAGTGACAGTGGAGATTGCTTTGAACCAGGATGCCAAAGATAATTAGCAGGCTCTAAAGGCTGTTGGGTAAGTGTAGTATGTAGATATCTATCATTTTAAGACTAATGTTAAGTCATCTTACCCTATTTGCAGTCTAAACCTCTGCATTACCATTTGTCTACCCTATGTTTGTCTTCTGTCACTGCTGTCCCCCATTGCTTGCCTACTTCTCCTGTTCTGTCTCACTCTGAGTTATGCTTGTTTATCTTCCCCTGCTACCTTCCCTTTTTCCTCCTTCCTTCCAACACATAGTATCTGATACCACTTGTCCCACAAAAAAGGCCTCCTCCACACCTACCTTCCCTTCAGGTTACTCAAGTGTGTGTTCTTCTGCTTGCTCTTCTCTCATTTCTGGCTTTTTATCAACACTTTTCTTTTACATTTTTAAGATGAACTGAGTTGACAATTCCTATGCTGGCCCTATGTGGTCAGCCCACTTTGTCGATGTTGCAGCTATGAAGCAATTTGCTGCGCATGTGAACATGCACAGCTACAAGTATGTTGCTTCATAGTGCCTCTCATTTCAGTCATGTAACCACTTATAGTGTGGTCACTTCAGTATTGTGATTGCTGCGTTTACAATGGCTATTATATTTTGCATTGCTTACCATGGCATGCACTGATAAATAGCTAATCAGTATCATAAAATTGATTTAAAGCTTCTGATCTGTTTAATGCCCATCTGAGGCATTACAAATTTTGCTGAATATCTCCCCCACCCCTCATATTTTTGATTTATTTTTTCACATTCCTGAGTTATGTTGAGTTTATAGGAAGATTGCAACTCTAGTATTCTAATACAGAGTATAATATTTAATCTCACTGAATTCTGGCATTGTGATGACAAGTAAAATAAAGCTGCTAGACTTTATATCAATATCTTTATAACTAATGCCTCATTTGCTTCCAGAGTAATCCAGTATGACTGCTGTAGCACCACTTGTTGGAGTACTCCTAGCACTGTAACACTACAATGGTCTTAGAATCACTTTCTTGTAAGACACTTAATAATACTTCTAGACAAAGGATTGCACAGTGCATTGCTTGTTTCTGAACCCCACTGTTTTCTTTTTTAATGCACATTTTCTAGGGCTGTAGATGTATTATTTATACTCACACCCACACACCCACAAAAACACACACACACTTACATTCATATATACAAATAAACAATTTAAATGTTCTTACATTGTCGTCTTTATTTTCTTTTCTCTCCCTGCAGCTGATGACCAGCTGCTCTCCTTATTTAATGGGTGTACTTTATTGATCTTAGCCTTCAATGGTCTTAACCTAACCAAGACAGTAAGGAGACTGTGGATGCTGGTGCAGTCTGGAGGCATGCTCTTACCTCTCTGAACTTAATCATAGCCTGACAAACTCTGCAATTACTGCAATAGGGTGGTGCATGCATGCTTCTGCCAGTGCACAATCACCTGAAAGAGAAGCACACCACTGTTGCAGCACAGAGCTTGCCAGGTTGTTACCACGGCTGTTGTGGAAACCTTAAGTGTCTGCTCACTCATGTCCCCCTATCACCCCTCCAGTGCCAAAGCTGCTAATGGACCCAGGAAATCTATGGTACAGTAAGGGATTTCTCCCTGTGCACCATGAGACCACTAGGTAGTTTCTTTATTTCTGTCTTAATCCACTTCATTCTTTTCTTACATTATTCATTTATCATTAACGATATTTCCATCACTCGACTCTAAGTTACTACAGTATTCAATATAGTGACTAAAAATAAGAGAAAATAAATTATTTTAGCAAGTTTTAAAATAAAAAAACCCACAATTTATAAAATAGAATACATTTATGACTGAAACTTGTGTTGTTCTTTATAGCATACAAATATATTTTATTTTACTTTGGTATGTTTACCATATTTTTATGTTTATTAGTTAAATTTAACAGTGCATTGTAAAATACTGGCTTACACAGACATTTCAAAATGCAGTATCTTGTTTTTATACCACATGCCCAGTTGGAAAATAATATTTTCTTTTACACTGTGCTTTAATATTTCAATGCATTACTGTCCCGTTGGGTGTGCCAAAATAGGGAAATTGGGACTATTGGCACACACAATAGCTGTTATAGTGCTAATGATGTGTGTGTGTGTGTGTGTGTGTGTGTGTGTGTGTATGTGTGTGTGTGTGTGTGTGTGTGTGTGTGTGTGTGTGTGTGTGTGTGTGTGTGTGTGTACCTTTCTCCCTCTCTATTTCCTCCTTTCTGTCAAATGGTATCTTCTGCACACAATTTACAATGTCGTATGTTGGATTTCCATCATATAAAAATAATAAATATCTTTACCGTGACTGGAAACAATTCATGTGTAGATTTATGACATTATCCCAAAACAGAATTTAAGCAGCAATATTTATTTTCTTTTATTTGGTTATTTTGAGTGGCATGGCATTAAATAACCTGTATGAATAAATATGATAAACATTTTCCAAAGTTTATAACATCATACAATATGCAGTACTATATAGTAATAGCAAAAGCACACATCTGAATGTGCATTCCCATTGATTTTCTATTTGAATTACTTAGTCCATTAAGGAAACTATAATGATCAGTTCCTAATCTGTGCACTTTGCTATACCAGCAAATTCCTCTTGACCATCAATCCTAAACCAATATGCTTTCATATTCATTCTCTGAATAAAGATATAAAACCTTTGTAAATATCATGAAAAATTTCAATGCACACTTTTTGAGCAATGCATTTGAATAGGTTTGAATGTACAGTATATAAAGATGGCAGAATGTTTGGGAGAATCAATAATGCATGCAAAAACACATATTAAGGAGGAATAATAAGTTTACATGAGGGTAAAGCACATTCTGGATGAAGGAACACAAAGAAAAAGAAAAACAGTATTGGATCGCTTTGAATTTATTACTGCTCAATATCTGAGTTGCTTGGCTTCTGCTACTTATCTAAAATCAACTGCATTACTAGCTGAGTTAAGTACAAACTTGCAGTGTTAAAGATTGTACTGCATTTTATTTTTCTGTGCATTTAATTGTTTCATTGAATATTCTGGTCTGTGTCTCTCTGTAGTTATTCATTTTTCTATTTAATTGTTTCATAGAATACTGTGGTCTCTCTCTCTCTCTCTCTCTCTCTCTCTATATATATATATATATATATATATATAGATATATATATGTATATAGATATATATATAGATATATATATACAGTTAGTTTCCTGCCCTCCCTCCGTGTTCTTGTTCTGATATTAATCTTGGTGGCTTTGGAATTGCCTGCCCCTCCTGCAAATTTGTGTTTGAATACTCTTCCTGGGTCTATCTCATTTGGTCACTCAACAGATTACAGTGGGATCATATTTTGAATTCAGACACTTCTTCCAGTCCCATTTGTTCAGCTCTATCCCAGCACTATTCCAGTCTAGTGTCACTATTTCATTCTACCTAACACAAAGATAACATTTGTGAAGGGCAAGCCACTTAGGACCTGAATTTTGAATTATATTCTGTTTCTCCTTTCTCCCTTTTCACTTTCCAAAAAAAAAAAATCTAAGCTTGTTTTCTGCCTTTCCTGTAACTAGTCTAGTTCAGATACAGATTTGCTGTAACCAGGACTGTTTGCAAGCTTCTGAGTCCTCCCCCAAGCCTTTCTGTGTTGGAGGGAAGCCTTCTACCTTATCAGTGGGAGTGGTAAGCACTAGGTAGCCTATCAACTACAAGAGTGGCTTCTGGCCCAGTAATTGTAGTTTATTGGCCATTTGGGCAGTTTTCCCATCTCTTTCAACTTTCTGGTTTAAAAGCTTGCGTTTGTGCTTGTTTCCCACCTTTCCTGTAAACTAGTGTAGTCCAGACACAGATTTGCTGTATCCAGGACTGTTTGTAAGCTTCTGAGCCCCCAAGCCTTTCTGTGTTGGAGGGAAGCCTTCTAGCTTATCAGTGGGAGTGGTAAGCACTAGGTAGCCTATCTACCACAAGAGTAGTTTCTGGCCCAGAAACTGTAGTTTATTGGCCATTTGGCAGTTTTTCCATCTCTTTCAACTTACTAGTTTAAAAGCCTGTATTTATGCTTGTTTCCCATCTTTCCTGTAACTAGTCTAGTCCAGATACAGATTTGCTGCATCCAGGACTGTTTGTAAGCTTCTGAGCCCCCAAGCCTTTCTGTGTTGGAGGGAAGCCTTCTAGCTTACCAGTGGGAGTAGTAAGCACTGGGTAGCCTATCTACCACAACAGTGGTTTCTGGCCCAGAAATTGTAGTTTATTGGCCGTTTGGGCAGTTTTTCCAACTCTTTCAACTTTCTGGTTTAAAAGCTTGCGTTTGTGCTTGTTTACCACCTTTCCTGTAACTAGTCTAGTCCAGATACAAATTTGCAGTATCCAGGACTGTTTGTAAGCTTCTGAGCCTCCCAAGCTTTTCTGTGTTGGAGGGAAGCCTTCTAGCTTAGCAGTGGGAGTGGTAAGCACTAGGTAGCCTACCTACCACAAGAGTGGTTTCTGGCCCAGAAATTGTAGTTTATTGGCCGTTTGGCAATTTTTCTATCTCTTTCAACTTTCTGGTTTAAAAGCCCATGTTTGCGCTTGTTTCTCACATTTCCTAACTAGTCTGGTCCAGATACAGATTTGCTGTAGCTAGGACTGTTTGTAAGCTTCTGAGACTCACAAGCCTTTCTGTGTTGGAGGGAAGCATTCTAGCTTATCAGTGGGAGTGGTAAACACTAGGCAGCCTATCTACCACAAGATCCAGGTACAGATTCTTAGTTTTAGCACTTGAATTTGCTTATTCGTGCTCAGCACTTGTTCAGAACTTGTTGTTAGCACTAAATAAACTACAAATTACTAAAGCACTCAACCTTCTCTTTACCTAGAGGAAAACAGTTTTTGTACTTACTTTCCTCTCTTACTTAGAGAAAAACAGCTCTTATACTCACTTTCCTCACTTGTATAGAGGAAAGTAGTTTTTTATTCAGGCATATCCAATGGTCAGCTCCCAACATTCTCTCCTGTCTATCTGATGAATCTGGGCATCTTGGGGCAATGTAGCAATTGCCTCATGTACACAGACAACCCTCTTCTCCTACCACCCAACACCACAACCTGTGAGAGATGCACTTATCTAGACAAACTGGAGGTAAAGCTCTCTCCAACCAAGACTGAACTTGACAGTCAAGAGGAGAAGGTAAACACTTGCACCACACCACACTCATCACATAGTCCCACTAAACCTACACCACCAAAATCCACACATAGAAACACAAAGACATTCACAGAGGCTCTCAATAATAATCTGCTCAAGCAACAGAGACCTCCAAAGTAGAAATGCAAGCAACCTCCACCCCCAACACAACCCAAATGACACATAGCCAATAGACTGAGTGTGCCAGTAAACCACAGTCCATAAGGCAAAACAATGTACCCAACACACTAGTCATCAGTGACTCTATAGGCAGGCACACTGATGTCCCACTCACCAGGCTAAACAAGGAGAAGGTTACTGTCAGCTGCCTGTCAAGTGCCAGGATCTGATACTTAACCCACGCACTCAGGTCACTCCACAACAAGTACAAATGTGACTCTGTCATTGTCCATGTTGGTGTGAATGACCTGAGATGTACCTCCCTGGACTACATGAAAAGAGACATGGAAGAGCTTTCCTATCTTGTAGCCCAGGCAGGTATGACCCTAGCCCTGAGTAGCATTCTGCCATCACCCAGAATGATACCACAATAAGGACAAAACTTCAAAAATTGGCTAAGCTTCTGGTGTCATTCTAAGGGGAACCAGTATCTGTCTTCCTGGGACGACATGGCCAACAGACCACTATGCTTTGCCAGAGAAGGCCTGCACCTGTCGCTCTTGGGATTCTGGATACTGGCTAAGGGTCTTGCCACCCTTATAGTGCCTTTTTTAGGCAAGGTTCAAATGACAAATTCACCACTGTAACAGGAGCAGGCAACCAAAAACTGAGGGTAATGCTACTCAATGCTAGAAGTCTAAATCTCAAAATACACTCAATTGAGGCACTCCTTAAAATGGAGAACATCGATATCTGTGCAGTGACTGAGACCTGGTTCAAGGCTCCAGAGAGCACCCCCTGCACTACCAGGCTATAACTCATACCACACTTTTCAGCCATCTAACCTGGACCAGAACACCAAAGGCGGAGGTGTGTCCATATTCATTAAGGATATTCACCTCCCCACCCCAGGCTAGTTGCACAGCATAATGCATCCAAGGTTATCCAAGTGCAATAACTCTAGGCAAAACTGCAATCCAAATTGTAGCTTGCTACAGATCCCCCACCATACCCCAGGATTCCCACTTCTCTTTTCTTGATATACTGGAAAATATTAGGGTTTAACCAAACACCCTAATAGTGGGCGATTTCAACTATCCCACATTTAACTGGGAAAACTACTTATGTACCAACTCCTTTGCTCAACGCTTTCTGGAATTCATAAATTCCAATGCCCTGGATCAACTTATCCACAACCCCACCAGGGGCAACAATATCCTAGAACTAGTAATTACCAACATGAGTGACCGGTGTTCCACACCTGAAGTCAACTCCTCATTGGTCAGATCTGACCATAAGCTAATCACGCTAGATATCCGCATCCCGCCCCCAACCACCATTAAGGAAACCATGGTAAAAGATTTCTCCAAAGCCAACTTCATGCTTCTTAAGACAGAAGTGGTGAACTTCATCACACCCATGCAGATGGACAGTACAGTTATGACTGCTGAATCCTACACAAATGCACTCTATAAGCACTTACACGAGTGCATCGATCATGCTATCCCAAAAAGAACCAAGATGCTATCATCCAAAAAAAGAATCCAATTTGGTGGTCCCCTGCCATAGACAAACTCTACAACAGAAGGAAGAAACTGTTGCAGAAGAGAGTAAAATCCCATGAGTTGAGGAGCTCCCTGGTCTGCCTCAGTAAGACACTGAGATCCTTTATAAGATTCTCGAATGCTAGCCATGAAAACAAAATAGCCACTGATTCTAAGGGCAACCACAATACATTCTATAGCTATGTCAAGAATCTCAATGGCAACACCCAGATATGCTCTGAGTTACAGCACAATGGCACAAAAATTACAGAACCAACTGATATTGCCAACATCCTGGCAGATAGGTTCAGTGCTAACTTTACCCCCCACTCACCCCCTAAAGGGCCCATATCTACACATGAAGAATGCAGAGTTCCTGTAATCACATATATGCAGGTAAAAGCTGCACACTCTCAAACCAAAAACACAGCATCCATGGGACCGGACAACATCCCAGGCTGCATTTTACATGAACTTCAGAACGAACTGGCTCCCCACCTAAGCACCATGTTGAATCATAGTCTCACGTCAGGCTTTGTGCCCACTGAATTGTGCACAGCAACAGTTATCCCACTCCACAAAGGGGGAGCCACCACTGATCCTGGGAACTATCGCCCTATTAGCCTGACAAGCCTGGTCTGCAAGGCCATGAAACGTATCATCATGGAACTCATAAACAAAGACATTGGTAACCTCTAAACTCTGGACCACACCCAGTTCAGGTTTGTGAAAGACAGATCATGCCTTCTGAACCTGATTGACTTCTTTGAGGCAGTCACCAAAGCCGTAGACAAGGGTAAGGTGGTTTACACAGCCTATCTTGACCTCGCCGAGGCTTTTAACACCATCCTCCATTCTGGAATTATAGCTAAACTCACTAAACTAGGTATAAATCCCTACATCACAGGATGGGTTACCAACTGTCTCACTGACAGAACCCACACTGTAAAAGTTGCAGACTCTAAATCTGACTTCAAACCAGTGACAAGTGGAGTACCACAGGGTTCAGTCCTGGGACCTCTCCTGTTTGATATCTACTTCTCAGAAGTACAGGCTAACACAGAAGGCCTCTGGCTAACGAAGTTCACAGATGGCTACAAACTAAGAGCCATAGTCGAGTCCCCAAATGATGTGGACATCCTACAGAAGGGCCTCACTGAGACAGATGTCTGGTGTCATAGGCATGGCCTCAAGTTCAATGCCAAAAAAGTGCATTGTCATCCCCTTTGGTAAAAACTCTGTACCCAAGATCTACCAGATAAACAGCAGTCTACTTAATTCTGAATGTGTGATAAGAGACCTTGGGACCCAGGTGGACAGAAGTCTATCCTTTGATAATCACATCGACACAGTAGTCAGGAAATCCTTCTATGTGACACACCTCATCACAAAAGGGTTCTCATCCAGGAAAAAAAGAGGTCATTGTTCCCCTCTACTCAGCACTCATTAAACCCATTATAGAGTACAATGCCCCTTTTGGAATGTACGTCACAAGACATCTGCAGCAGCTGAAAATGCCACAGAAGTACCTCATAAAGAGGATTACTGGCCTCAAACGCATGCCCTACACTGACCATCTCAAAAAACTCCAGCTTTACTCTGTAGCATATCACCTACTCCAAGGAGATCTCTGCCTAACATATAAAGCTATGTCAAACCCAGAGTTGTTGGACATGCTACACCTAAAGAAATCCCAAGTCCTCCGAGCTACATGCTCTAGGGACCTAAACCTTGACACCACAATAAACAGGACATGCTGGAGGGATAGATTCCTGTCCCAGAGACTTCCTATACTCTGGAACAAGCTACCCATCTGTGTCAAGCAAAGTTTCTCATTAGCCCTCTTCAAGAAAAATCTTGATGAGTGGATGAGAAATAGGAAATACACCCCGGGAATAACATATGTGGCTCTGCTTGACAGGGCACAGGAAATTAACTTGCTTGGGTGGCGTAAGCCAGGGAACTTTGTTAGCTAGGCTTACTTAGGCCCTTGGGCCGATAGTCTAGTACCTATCAATGAACCTATGAAATTATAGGCGTATTAAAATGGTGCTAAAGGTGAATGAGCAAAAATATGTTAAATACATTATAGTGACACAGAGATAATTAAAATAGCTTGTAGAACATGACTGCTTTACCAAACAAGATACATTTTTAAAATGTGATACTACAAAAAAGTACGGTTGCCACCCGTCCCGTTGTCAGTGGGACACTCACGGTTTGAGTGCTCTCATCCCGCTTCCCGCGCTCACCAAGCGTGGGACTTTAAAAGTCCCATTTTTTCCCCTTTGCTTGCATTTAAAATTGCCGGAAAAGCCGAAAATACTTCCGTTTTTCCACGGCAATGCGGCTACGTCACCACCCGGACCTGCAGTTAGAGGGATTCTCTGCTAGGTCCGGGTGGTAATGCAGCACAGTAATTGGCTGCAGCTATTTGTAGGGGGCGGGAACTTCTTGTGAAGAGCCCCATAAAGGTCGCAGCTGTAGAGCACTAAGCTCTATAGCAGCCCGGACAAAAGATCTGAATTTTTCGCCAGCATTGAACTTGAAGCCAGCATTGAAGCCAAGCCAGCAAGGGAGCCAGCCCAGCCAGCCAGCCAGCCAGCAAGAGAGCCAGCCCAGCCCAGCCAGCAAGGGAGCCAGCCAGCCAGCAAGGGAGCCAGCCCAGCCAGCCAGCCAGCAAGGGAGCCAGCCCAGCCAGCCAGCCAGCAAGGGAGCCAGCCCAGCCAGCCAGCCAGCAAGGGAGCCAGCCCAGCCAGCCAGCCAGCAAGGGAGCCAGCCAGCCAGCCAGCAAGGGAGCCAGCCCAGCCAGCCAGCCAGCAAGGGAGCCAGCCAGCCCAGCCAGCCAGCCCAGCCAGCAAGGGAGCCAGCCAGCCCAGCAATAACTGAGTGGTAAGTAGATAATTGCATTTTGTGGCTTTAGTTATTTAAAATGGGAATAGTGTGCTTTATTTAAGTTTTTAATGTTTAGAGGTAGATGGGGATGTAGTATGTAGTATTTAAATCTGTGCAGTGGTTATTTTGAGACTTTTGTACTAGTTTAAAATGGGAATATATTGTGGTTTAATTTTTTTAATGTTTAAAGGCAGATGGTGGGTGCAGTATACAATATTTAAATCTGTAGTAGTTAGTTTAATATTTTTGTGTAGTAGTTTTTAAAGAGATAAAACCTGAATGTATATGTAATTGTTATTATGCTTGGGGGTATGATTTGGAAGCATTACTTTTAAAAGGCTGAACTGTGTATAGAAGTTGTTTGTTTCTGTTGGGGGCAGTGAAATATAAACTTAGTGTGATGCATTTCTATTGTCGTAGCTTTTTCTGGGTATTGTCTGTATGCATATAGGAATTGTTTGAGCATAGTTTGTATTTTTTTGTATGTAAATATGCACTATAATGCTGTTTTCAGGAAGTTACGATATACTGTTTAGGTAACTTTTCCTGTTCCTGCAAGTCCATGTCTGTGGTACAAGTCTACCTTTTGAGGGGGAATGTTAACAGTTAATGTAATTCATTTATTATTCAAGTAGGTACACGTTGCCAATTTGCCAAAGCTGTTTCAAGATTGTTTTCATTTATACTTGTAAATGTGTGCATTTAATTTATTATGCATTTTTAATAAAGTTAAAATGTACTGTTTTGCTTGTAATGTGAATATGGGTGTGTTACTTTTACTTGGGCCTGTTTATTGCATTGCTGTGCTGGATTAATTGCTATGTTTTGAGGTAAAAGGAGCCCATGGAGTCTGCTGTACATTGTAGTTTGTTACTTCTCTTGCAAGAAGTATTTTTAAAAGTTAAAATGTTTGGACTTTTTCCCATTTATTTTTATTTTTGTGGATGGATGCTCTGAAGTTAATGCAATGTATTTCAGATTGTGCTAAACCATGTTACAGGGTAGTTTGCGTCTAAGTAGCAAAGTTTTTATTTTGTGTTTTAGTGATGTCTTCAACATACTTATTTACTGTTTTCATTATAATCAGATTATGACCAGTGCTGCTGTTGGGCATGTTTATTAATAGATCATTGCGCTGTGTAAATTAGTGCCATACATTTCTTAACTGCTGTGGTCAAAAGCTAAATTAGGTCTATGGTATCCACTGTGCATTGTCATTCATTTTACTGTTTTTTGGTTCAGTGAATATGGTTAACTTTTTTGTCTTGTGGGGTGTGGTGGGCATGTTCAGTGGTAAAAATAATGCATTTCATTTTCTACAAGCTGTGTTAATGTTAGTCTTCAATGGCCAAAATGCCCCCTACATTACCTCATTTACTATTTGACCTTAAACTGTTTGTAAACTCTTTTTTGCTCCATTCCTCTATTTCGCATGCCAATGTTTTTCGAGCCAGTTCTTTCGCATGCCAATGTTTTTCAAGCCAGCTCTTTCATGTGCCAATGTTTTTCAAGACAGTTCGTGTGCCAATGTTTTTCGAGCCAGTTTAGCATGCCAATGTTTTTCGAGCCAGTTCTTTCACATGCCAATGTTTTTCAAGCCAGCTCTTTCATGTGCCAATGTTTTTCAAGACAGTTCGTGTGCCAATGTTTTTCGAGCCAGTTCTTTCGCATGCCAATGTTTTTCGAGCCAGTTCTTTCACATGCCAATGTTTTTCGAGCCAGTTCTTTCACATGCCAATGTTTTTCAAGCCAGCTCTTTCATGTGCCAATGTTTTTCAAGACAGTTCGTGTGCCAATGTTTTTCGAGCCAGTTCTTTCGCATGCCAATGTTTTTTGAGCCAGTTCTTTCACATGCCAATGTTTTTTGAGCCAGTTCTTTCACATGCCAATGTTTTTCGAGCCAGTTCTTTCACATGCCAATGTTTTTCGAGCCAGTTCTTTCACATGCCAATGTTTTTCGAGCCAGTTCTTTTATGTGCCAATGTTTTTCAAGCCAGCTCTTTCATGTGCCAATGTTTTTCGAGCCAGTTCTTTCGCATGCCAATGTTTTTCGAGCCAGTTCTTTCACATGCCAATGTTTTTTGAGCCAGTTCTTTCACATGCCAATGTTTTTCGAGCCAGTTCTTTCACATGCCAATGTTTTTCGAGCCAGTTCTTTCATGTGCCAATGTTTTTCAAGACAGTTCGTGTGCCAATGTTTTTCGAGCCAGTTCTTTCGCATGCCAATGTTTTTCGAGCCAGTTCTTTCGCATGCCAATGTTTTTCGAGCCAGTTCTTTCGCATGCCAATGTTTTTCGAGCCAGTTTTTTGTGCCAATTAAGCCAGTTCATTTGTGCTGTGCAGCAATATGTTACTGAACCCTACTAACAGTGTTGGTCAATATGTTGCATATCAGGTAAGTACAGATTCAAGCATGAAGAGAGCAGCAGCTTCATCACAGTCAACCAGCAGAAAGAGAATGTGCAAGTGGCAGGACGTTTGGAAAACAGAATTTGACTGGATCGAGAGATGCACTGATGTCAAAGCATTCTGCAGGTACTGCAAGAGAGAATTTCTAGTGACCCACGGTGGAAGAAATGATGTTGCACGACATGAGGCAACTGAACAACATAAGACTGCCATTCTTCAAGCTAAATCCACTCACCTGATTACAAAGTGGGCAAGGAATGCAAACCTTGAGGGACCAGAACTTAGAATCATTGCAGCAGAAGCCTCTGAGGTTTTTCATGCTGTTAAGCACAATATTTCATATAACAGCTTGGACTGTGCAGTAAAGTTGGCCAGCCAGTTGTACAGTGACTCAGACACTGCAAAGAAACTATCTTGTGGCAGAACCAAGGCTGAAGCCATAGTTGAAAATGTTTTGGGGCCACACTCATTGGAATGCCTCCTGCATGACCTTCAAAAACCAGGTACTTCATTTGCAATTTCATCAGATGCTTCCAACAAGGGGAACATAAAATTATTTCGCCTTGTTGTGAGGTATTTTCTAAAGAAGAAGGGGTGGTGAATGGCCTTTTGGACTTCTATGAAGACCCTGACGAATCTGCACAGGCTATTTCACAGCAAATTTCCAACATTATGGAAAGGCATTCCTTGCCCTGGAACCATATTTCAGCTTATGGGGCTGATAATGCCAGTGTGAACTATGGGAAGAAATCTGGTGTGTATACCAGATTAAAAGAAAAGTGCCCATCACTCCAGAAAGCTAACTGTCTTGCCCATATTATTCACAATGCAGCCAAAAGCTGCAGCAAAACTACCATACGATGTGGAAGCATTTGTAATGAGACTTTTCAGCCACTTTTCTGGTTCTGCCACAAGGACCAGAGACTTGAAAGACTTCTTTGAGTTTTGTGGCATGGAATTTGAGAGTCTGTTAAGACATGTGCCAACAAGGTGGCTGTCACTACTCCCAGCCATTGAAAGAGTAGTGAAAAATCTCCCAGTGCTCCAGTCCTATTTCCTCTCTCAGGAGAAGAGGAGACCCCCGGCAGATATGGTCGTACTTTTCAGGTAACGAGCATGGTGAGAATGAATTGCCTACACTGCCCCAGTACTATCTGCACTTTCTCTGTGCTGTTCTTGTTGATTTTAATGAACACATAAGTACATTAGAAAAATCAGCACTTACTGCCATGGAAACTTATTGTGTAATGGTCTCTCTCAAGCAAAAACTGCAGGCAAGAGCTGAAGGTGCTTTCTTTGGAGGGAAACTTAGGGCACTTATGAGCACATTAGACAGCACTTCTGCTAACAAACTGAAAAGAGACTTTATTGTTTTCTTGGAGACAGCAGTGAAATACCTGGAGCAGTGGTTTGATTATACTGAAAGCAACTACTTGTTTACACTATCTAAATTATCTTTAAATGAGCCCTTTGCCTTCAGTGATTTGTTGAATGTGACCACTGCCCTGAGTCTGCAGGATGTAGATGAAGATTATCTTTTTAGGGACTACTTGGCAATTAGGCCCTCTCTCGAACAGTTATGTAACGCAAGCTTGACCCCAGGAGAGAAGTGGCTGAAGCTTTTCAAAGAAGGGCCTGAACTGACTACACTCTATCCGGTAATTGCTAGGGTTTTATCTATACCACCCTCAAACGCATTTGCAGAAAGAGTTTTTTCACTGGTGAAAGGTAAATGGACAGATGTGTGAAACCGATGTAGTGTGGACTTGTTAAAAGCTGAACTCATGATGAGTGTAAATTACCGGATGAAATGTTGTGACTTTTACTCGAATATTATTTCAAATCGGGCCCTTCTTCAAGCCATAAAATCAAATTCAAAATACACTTTTAAAAAAAAATGATTTATTGTACGTAATTTTGTGTTTTCTTTGTTTAGCATTAATTTGTACTAGGGTATGTAGTTGTGTTCTTTGCTTTAGCTTTAATTGACAGTCTTAATTTTATACTTGGCTTGTATGTGGTATGTAGATTTTTTAAGTTTTCTTTCTGAATAGCAATGGATGGTTTATGAATTTTACTTTTTAAATAAACAAGTGTCTGTTTAATGAGTAGTGTGTTTTTAATTCCTTTAAAGTTTATTGTTACAACCGATTAGTGTGTGTGCAGTAATAGTTCACTTCATTTAAATGGTTTGAGTTTTCAGTATGCTGTAATGTCACAATGTTGCATCCATAACTAATACTGCATCTCCTTTAACAACTCTGGTGATGTCGTGGTGGGGGTGTGGCCAGTGTCATGTTGGCCACACCCCTATCATGTTGACCACACCCCCATGTCCCACTTTGCCCTTGTTAAAAGGTGGCAACCCTGCAAAAAAGCCCACACAAAGCCCAAACACAGAACATTCAAAATAGTCCTGAGGATTCAGAAAGAACCCCACCCATGGAGGTAAGATCTGTGGCAAAAAAAGATTGTTTTTACAACTGCAAAAATGTGATTCAGAGGCATGTTAGCTGCGGTGAGGAAAGACCAAATTATCAGCTAATTTACATGTTTTTTAGTTGCCAGTAATTATATTGCATGCAAATCAGCACTTTTTGCAGTTGTAGCCACTGGCAGTCCATGCATTGCATTTGCACAGGCTGTGTCACATGGTGTCACACACACATATAGACACACACACACACACACACACACACACACACACACACACACACACAGATGCTCACATACACACTGATGCGTACATACACACACACACACACACACACACACACACACACACACACACACACACACACATACCCATTGCCTGTCCCCGAGTTGAGAAAATAGCCCCTGAAATATTTTCTTATTTTTGTCCCTGTTTTTATAAATCACGTATCCTTACAGTCAGTCAATAATGCATATGACAATTAGTTTCATTCTTCTTATTGTTCATAACACATGTTGCTCTATTAAGTTTTTAAGTGAGTCCATATAATAGCGTAAAACTGTTCCTGATTTTACAGAATGCTCCTTATATTGCACTTATATGTGCTCTGTCATTTGTAACTCATGGGCCACTGTAATAAATGAATAGTGCCATGCACTTAAAGCCTTCTTAGTTAGCATAAAGGATTATGGCAGTGCATTGTTAAGCTGATTTCTGAGCCAAGAGTGCAAGATTTGAACCCCCTCCACCACCTTTAACTTGTTATTAAGACTATCTCTGATGTTTAGTACAGATGTGTGCTGAAGGTATGAGGTTTGAACCCCTCTTTTTATTTGCCTTTTTTCCAACACTTAAGGTAATATACAAGGGGATCCCTTGTGTGTAGTGATAGTGTAGAGGGCTAAAGTTTGGAAAAAAGAGCTGTTTGTGAATATCAAAAGTACAGGGCCTAAAACATTTCAAGGTCCTTTTCAGCACAATATTAAGAGTATCACTGGAGACTAGCGTTCACCCCACTCCACGTCTTTTGTGCTGTAAAACTTTGTTCCACTATCTTTTTAAGTGTATTTAGGGCACTATATAATGACTACACCTGGTGTCTAATGTTGCAGAATTTGGTTGATCTAGAGGAGTGTGGAGGTATGACAATCTTCCCCACACACATTTGGGCATATGCTGCACACACACACACACACACACACACACACACACACACACACACACACACACACACACACATAGACATATACACACACATTCACACAAACACAAATACACACACACACACACACACACACACACACACACACATAGAGCCCTCCCCACCTGATCACACTTATGGGCACACTCATTCATTCATCCACACCCCCTGACAACATACCTTACTATTCCCCCTACTGTGACCACTCAGGTAGACATACAATCAAACACCTGAGGTGACACGTCTCTTTAAACTCTCACACATGAAGCCACACAGATACACATATGCACACTACCTGTCACTACACTTATGCTAAACTCCTTGGCCCTTACCTATAATGCAGTCTCACCAATTGAAAGCAAGCCTTTGAGTCACTTGACTGTGTAAATGCCTTACTGCAGGAATTTCTAGGGAGAGAGTGCATGGCTAATTAGCACAGACTCCTCCCTTAAATGCCTCATTAGCATTTGTGATAGGCTCACAGACAACCCACCATGATGCTGCACTACTTTGCACTGCATGGTTGTAGGGCTGTCTCTAAATCTGAAATGGTTACTGCAAGAGATAAAATGGGCTTACCCCTTGTGGTAACCTTTTTGAATTCCCTTTAGTATTATGTGAAATCTAATCCTCCTTGTTAAATCTGACATAGTGCAATATACCACAGTATATGGATATTTTGACTTTTAAGTTTTGTTTTACAGTGGCATGTGTTCATTTTTGGGTTTCATTTGAAATACTCTTGTCTCTACTTGGAAAACTATTTCTGTGCCAAATGTTGCTTTCCATGTTCATTTTAAAATACTTTTCTTACTTCTCTTTTACAATAAATTAAACACAAAATGTCATGTATGAACAGTAGGGGGCATCAATGCATATGCAGCAATTTACTTTACTTTTTACTTTGACAATGCCATAATGTTAAGACAATAACATTTCCAGTGAAACTAGCATTAAGGTTATTGACTAAGCCTAAAATGACCCTACAGGGCAGTTAGACTACTATTCACATATGAACATATTACTATACCAGTGTTAAATTACTAAGGATCTGCAAGTCATTGTTTGGCAATTGCAACTTCTTGTTTGTTTTGCTCATCTATTCTATCGTGGTCCTTTGTGCTGTAAGGATAAAAGTATCACATAACATTCCTCAGTCTCCCAGTTTCACAGCTGATTTCCTTACTTGATCTATTTTCCATGACTTTATTACTCTGTAATCTTTAAGTTATTTGTTCTTTATTAAGGAAACTCGGGTTTTTCATTATACAGATTCAGGTGTACTAAAGTGGTCTCACATTTTCTATCCTTGACATTTGCTTCAGTCATCAGCTTCTAGTTTTAACTTTTACATATCTGCCTTTCTGCTATTTTGCCTTGCTACTATCATGGTGGGCTTACTTCTTGCTGTCTTTGTTTGCTTATTGCTATTAATTTTTCAGTAATTTGCTCGCTAGATAGTAATGTTCCAGACATGCTAAGGAGTAACTCCATGCAGTAACACCAGCGCTTGGTTGATTTTTCCTCTCAGTCCATCATTTTTGCTGCTGTTTTTGAGACTTATGTCTGTACCTTTTCTCAATGTAAGCACACATTTGGGGACAGACTATGCATGGAATTCACTAAAGCTTTAGTCACACATTATTATGCATTCAATTAAATTAGCTGCCTTACACATCTTCCACAGCTTGGGTGTAGTGGCAATCCCTACTGTTTAAAATTAGCACAAGACAATTTTCAACAAGAGTGTCTGATGGCCACAAAAATGTAGTTTTTAAAGAAGTGTATATACCAACAGCCCACACAAAAAAAAAAAAAATCTTGCTTTTTTTTCCACTTTTCTGAGAGTTAAAAAAGTTCAGTTACAGGCTTGCTGTTCCTGAACTGTTTGAAAGTTTCTGTGAGGCCATTTTTGCTTGGGCTGAAGGAGGGTCTCTCTGTGATCAGTGGCAGTGAATAACATTGAGCAGCTTCCCTGCCCCCCGTAGAGGTGGTTACTGACTTGAAACTGTAGTTTTATTGGCCACTAGGGGTCATTTCCAAAACTCCTTCATCTTCCTCTCTTAAAACCTAGTTGCCTCGTGGTTTGGGCGTCTTCAGGCTTGTTGGCTGTTGGTGAAGCACCCTCCAAGAGGAAATAACGCTGAGAGAAGAAGGGAGCCACTTTTGAGATTTTAAGTATTTTTTCTCTGTTTATTTGCTAAGTTTTTCTGCATAGCTGCCTAGCTTGAGCATTTTCTGGCTTGTTAAACTTGATTTCTGTATTAGTAGCTGTATTTAGAGCACAACCAAAAGCTGTTTGCTGAATTTCCTGTTTGCACTTAATTTTAAATCGTTTTTTTCTTAAAACTTGCATATTTTCTGTCCTTGACCTAGCACTCTTGTGTGGGGTCATTTACTGCACTGTTATAACTTGATATTACTTGTGAACCTCTGCTATCTCTGTAAAAAACAAACAAAAAAAAAATCTTGCTTTTTTCCCACTTTTCTGATTTAAAAAAGTTCAGTTACAGGCTTGCTGTTCCTGAACTGTTTGAAAGTTTCTGTGAGGCCATTTTTGCTTGGGCTGAAGGAGGGTCTCTCTGTGATCAGTGGCAGTGAGTAACATTGAGCAGCTTCCTGCCCCGTGAGGTGGTTACTGACTTGAAACTGTAGTTTTATTGGCCACTAGGGGTCATTTCCAAAACTCCTTCATCTTCCTCTCTTAAAACCTAGTTGCCTCGTGGTTTGGGCGTCTTTTCAGGCTTGTTGGCTGTTGGTGAAGCACCCTCCAAGAGGAAAAAACACTGAGAGAAGAAGGGAGCCACTTTTGAGATTTTAAGTATTTTTTCTCTGTATATTTGCTAAGTTTTTCTGCATAGCTGCCTAGCTTGAGCATTTTCTGGCTTGTTAAACTTGATTTCTGTATTAGTAGCTGTATTTAGAGCACAACCAAAAGCTGTTTGCTGAATTTCCTGTTTGCACTTAATTTTAAATCGTTTTTATCTTAAAACTTGCATATTTTCTGTCCTTGACCTAGCACTCTTGTGTGGGGTCATTTACTGCACTGTTATAACTTGATATTACTTGTGAACCTCTGCTATCTCTGTAAAAAAAAAAAAAAAAATCTTGCTTTTTTCCCACTTTTCTGAGAGTTAAAAAAGTTCAGTTACAGGCTTGATGTTCCTGAACTGTTTGAAAGTTTCTGTGAGGCCATTTTTGCTTGGGCTGAAGGAGGGTCTCTCTGTGATCAGTGGCAGTGAATAACATTGAGCAGCTTCCCTGCCCCCCGTAGAGGTGGTTACTGGCCTGAAACTGTAGTTTTATTGGCCATTTTGGGTCTATTCCTGCTTCTTTCCAGCCCCTGCTATTAAGCACGCTTTAGCGCGGAGTTGCCACTAGAGCAGCATCGGGCAGCACCGGTTAAACAAGGTTAAACTCTTTCTGGCTCCAGAAAGTCTGTTCTTCAATTTTTCCCTTAGAACTGCTCTGTTAGGAACCTAAACAGTTTACACCTTCACTAAAAAGTGCAGCACTTGTTCCAAATAGCTTTTTCTTCTCAAAAAGCTCAGCACTTGTCTTATAAGCATATCCCTTGTCTTATAAGCATTCTCTTTGCAGGTCAAGCACTCCTATATTATACAAATCTCTCACTAGCAAAACCCCCCAGGAGTGCCCACTTCCCTGCTAAGCCCACTACTTTTCTGTCTCATACCACCTCAAAATTCTTTCTAGCATGTCGAAGGGTCAGATGCTGGCGTCCTCTCCTGCCCAGTTGGTGAATCTGGGAATTCTGAGACAATGTTACAATTGCCTCATGTACACGGACAACCCTCTCCTCCTCCCACATAACACTAACACTTGTGAGAGATGCAGCTATTTAGCCAGACTGGAGGCTGAGCTCTCTCAACTCAGGACTGGCAAGACCAGGCAGGAGGAGAAGGCAACTACACACACCACAATACCAGTCTCACATAACTCGACCACACCACTGAATCAAACACATAAACACACTAAGACATACTCGGAGGCTCTGAGTAAAAATTTACCTAAAGAGCAGAGGCCTCCAAAGCAGACACCCAAGCAACTGCAAACTCAATACACCACACAAACAACACATAAACAACAAAATCAGTGTGCAAAGCAGTCACTGCCCTTAAGGCCAAATACAACACCAAACATACTTGTCATAGGTGACTCCATAGTCAGACACACTGACGTCCCGCTCACCAGATTGAGTAAGGAGAAGGTTGCAGTAAGCTGCCTGTCGGGCGCTAGAATCCGCCACATAACGCAAGCACTCAGGTCTCTTAACAGCAGGTACAAGTACGACTCAGTCATTGTCCACGCTGGTGTCAACGACCTGAGACATACCTCCTTGGACTACATGAAAAGAGACATTGAGGAGCTCTCTGATTATGTAGCCCAGGCAGGTATGACCCTGACCTTGAGCAGTATCCTACCTTCACCTAGAATGATGCCACAATACAGTGATAAGATGATCAGCTTTAATAATTGGCTTAAATTCTGGTGTCATTCAAAGGGGAAGCAATGTCTGTCTGCCTGGGATGACATGCTGGACAAGCCACACTGCTTCGCAAGGGACGGCTTGCACCTGTCACCCCTAGGCTTCCGGATATTGGCAAAGGCTCTTGCCACCCCCCATAGTGCCTTTTTTAGGCAAGGCTCAAATTCTAAACCTACCACCCTAGAACACAAAAAAGGAAAAAACTAAGGGTAATGCTGCTCAATGCCAGAAGTCTCAATCTCAAGATGCACGCACTCGAGGCCCTTCTCAGTATGGAGAACATCGATGTCTGTGCTGTGACAGAAACCTGGTTCAAGGCTCCTGAGAGCACCCCAGCACTATCAGGTTTCACCTCATATCATGCGTTCCGGCCCCAAAATCTGGACAACACCAAGAAAGAAGGGGGGGTATCCATATTCATAAAGGACACCCACACCTCAAGGTTGGTGGCAACGCACGATGCATCGGAGACCATCCAGGTGCAATTAACTATAGGCAAGACTGCTCTGCAATTTGTAGCATATTACAGGCCACCCTCTCAAACTCAGGAACCTCACATGGCCTTCCTGAAAACATTGGAGGGGATAAATGTATCTCCAAACACCATCATACTAGGTGATTTCAACTACCCTAATATAGACTGGGAACACTACCCAAGCCCAAACACTCTAGCCCAAAGTTTCCTGGAGTTCATAAACTCAAATGCCATGGAACAACTAGTCACCATCCCCACAAGAGGAGAAAACATACTTGATCTCATCATCACAAGCATGGGATCACAATGTTCAACACCGGAAGTATACCCCTCACTGGTGAGATCAGATCATAAACTAATCTCGCTGGAGGTCCTCATCCCGCCCCACCTGAAATAAAAAGACCACAGTGAAAAACTTCTCAAAAGCCGACTTCACACTTCTAAAAACTAGCGTGGTCTCCTTTAAGGCCCCTGAGCCAGTGGTAAACATTACTCAAACCGCTGAATCACTTACAAATGCCTTCTACCAGCACCTACAGGACTGCATGGATCAGGCAATCCCAAACAAAACTAAGACTCATTGTACCAAAGGCAAGCGTCCAATCTGGTGGACCCCAGCCATAAACAAGCTCTACAACAAAAGGAGGAAGCTACTACAAGATAGAGCAAAATCCTTGAAAGGTAAGACACCTTTGATCATTATAAGTAAAAACTAAGAGCTCTCATAAAATCATCCAAGGCAAATTTTGAGAGAAAAATCGCCAAGGACTCAAAAGACAATCATAAGGCCTTCTTTAGCTATGTTAGAAACCTAGGAGGAAACTCCCAGATATGCTCAGAATTAGTTCAAAATAATGTGAAGATTACTGAACCTACACACATTGCCAACATACTGGCTGACAGGTTCAGCGCAAACTTCTCCCCTCCCCAAAGGAGAGATATCTATATCAGAGGATTGTAGCCCCAAACATCTCCAACGCCCAGGTGAGAACTGCTCTCTCCAAGGCAAAAACACAGCATCCATGGGACCGGATGGTGTCCCGGCTGTGTGCTCCATGAACTCAATGAGGAATTAAACCCGCAGTTAGGACAGCTGTTTAATCTTAGCCTCACCTCAGGATACGTACCCAAGGAGTGGCGCATGGCGACTGTGGTCCCACTTCACAAGGCGGTGCCTCCACCGCCCCTGGAAATTACCGTCCCATTAGCTTGACAAGCCTTATCTGCAAAGCCATGGAGAGGATCATAATGGAACTCATAAATAAAGACATAGGGAACTTGCAGACTTTGGATCCAACCCAGTTTGGCTTTGTCAAAGGCAGATCATGCCGTTTAAACTTGGTTGACTTTTTCGAGACAGTCACCAAGGCCATTGATGAGGGAAAGGCAGTCCATTCAGCCTACCTCGACCTGGCAAAGGCCTTCAACACAATACCCCACTCGGTATCATCGAAAAACTCATCAGCTTGAATGTAAACCCATACATCACAAGATGGGTTGCAAACTGGCTAAGTGACAGAACCCACAGGGTCAGAGTTGTTGGAGCCATGTCAGACTCAAAGCCTGTCACAAGTGGTGTCCCACAGGGCTCAGTCCTGGGTCCACTCTTGTTTGGCATCTACTTTTCTGAAGTACAAGCAAACACAGGAGGGTTATGGCTGACAAAGTTTGCAGATGACTGCAAACTGGGCCATAGTCGAAAACACATCTGACACAGATATCCTTCAGAAGGGCCTCACAGAAATGGATAACTGGTGCCAGAGCCATGGCCTAAAGTTAAACGCCAAGAAATGCATAGTCATACCCTTCGGGAAAAACAAGGTTACCCTAGCTACCATATAGGTGGCAATCCACTGAGCACAGAAGAAGGCAACAGGGATCTGGGGACCCAGGTTGACAGTAGCCTTCGTTTGACACTCATGTTGCTAAAGTAGTTAGGAAAACCTTCTACATTGCCCACCTGATCATGAAGGGATTCACATCTAGATCAAGGGAGGTCATCGTCCCCCTGTACTCATCACTCATTAGACCTATGATTGAGTACAATGCCCCATTCGGAATGTATCTGACCCGACACCTACAGCAGCTGGAAAGGCCCCAAAAGTTCCTCACCAAAAGGATAAAGGGTCTCAAAAATATGTCTTATGCTGCCTGACTGAAAGAACTCTAGCTCTATTCAGTCTCATACCGCTTGCTCAGAGGTGACCTGTGCCTGACATATAAGGCCATGTCAAACCCAGATTTGATGAATATGCTTCACCTCAAAAAATCTAGATCCCTCAGAACCACAAGGCGGAGACTTAAACCTTGACACGGTTATTAATAGAACATGCTGGAGGGACAGATTCATCACCCAGAGACTCCCTATGCTGTGGAACAAAATTCCGGTACATGTGAGGCAGAGCACCTCGCTGGCCTTGTTCAAGAGGAATCTTGACCAATGGATGGGAGATCGCAGATATACCCCAGGGATTACTTCAGTGTCACTGCTTGACAGAGGCGCAGCAAAATAATAGGCATAGTTTTATTCAAACTAAAGGGGTGGTGAAAGCCACATAACTATGGGCTAGGCTTATAAATGCCCTTGGGCAGATAGCCTAGTATAAACCTATGAACCTATGAACCTATTTGAACCCAAATCTGAATGGATTCACTTGTCCTTCTAAAAGTATAACAGCAACTTTTAGCTGATTATCTTCCCTGCAAGATACGTAGCCTTTAGAGTTGAGCTTTGCAAACAAATGTAGTTTGTTATCATAAAAAATAAATGGCAAATAGTTATGTAGCAAATACTTCACTTGTACCTTACTGACATAATTATTATTCTTTGCATTCTGCACTGGTGTCATTCCTACATGTTATGTAAATTTACTTTAACACAATGACTGCTTGATTAAAACATAACGAGTCCCCCATACTATATATGCAAGTTGATTTATTTGGTAGTTTGCACTGTTTCCTGTTAATCTAACCAAACACTGAATTAACATTCATATAAAACATATATTCATGAATTTACAATTTGACACTTGTGGTATGTTGGGGTGACTAACTGAAATGAAAGCTAGTAAAGACAACCACAAGGCCTTCTATAGTTATGTAAAGAATCTCCACAGTAATACCCAAATTTGCTCTGAGCTACTGCACAATGGTACCTCCTATACTGAGCCAACAGATATTGCCAATAAACTGGCCGACAGATTCAGTGCCAACTTTACCTCTCTCTCCCCACCTAAAGGACCAATCACAATACCAGTAGATTGCCAGGCACCCAGTATTATTGCTGCACAGGTTAAAAGAGCACTGTCCAAGGCCAAGAATACAGCTTCTGTGGGACCTGACAATATCACTGGTTGTGTTCTACATGAACTACAGAGTGAACTGGCACCTCACCTGTGCGCCCTGTTCAATCACAGCCTCACCTCAGGCTTTGTCCCTGCCGAATGGCGCACTGTTATGGTCATCCCTCTCCACAAAGGAGAAGCAACTGCAGACCGTGGGAACTATCACCCCATTGGCCTGACGAGTCTGATTTGCAAAGCTATGGAACACATCATCATGGACCTAACAAACAAGGATATAGGGAATCTGCAAATTCTGGATCCCACACAGTTTGGTTTTGTGAAGGGTAGATCATGCCTGCTCAACTTGATTGACTTCTTTGAGTCAGTCACCAGAGCTGTGGATGAAGGCAAGGTGGCCCATACAGCCTACCTTGATCTGGCCAAGGCTTGTGATACCATTCCCACTCAGGGGTCAGAAAAACTCACTAAGCTTGGCATCAACCCCTATATCATTAGGTGGGTTGCAAACTGGCTCACAGATAAAACCCACAGTGTGAAAGTAGCTGACTCCAAGTCAGACTGCTGATTAATCACGACTGGAGACCCACATAGCTCAGTCCTGGATCCTCTCCTGTTTGGTATCTACTTCCCTGAAGTCCAGGCCAACATGATGGGACTCTGGCTGACAAAGTTTACAGATTATTGCAAGTTGGGAGCTATTATATCCTACAGAATGGCCTCAATGTGACCAATGACTGGTGTCAGAACCATGGCCTTAAGCTCAATGCCAAAAAATGTGTCGTCATCCCCTTTGGGAAAAACCCGGTTCCCATGAATTACCACATTGATGGTAGTCCATTGAACACAGAAGGTGTTATAAGAGCTCTGGGAACACAGGTTGACAGCAAACTCTCTTTTGATCACCACATTGCCACTGTGGTCAGAAAGTCCTTCTTTGTGGCACATCTCATTTCTAAGGGTTTTGCATCCAGGAAGAAAGAGGTCATTGTCTTTGTCTACTCTTCGCTCATTAGGCCAATCATCGAGTACAATGCCCGATTTGGCATGTACCTCACTAGACACCTGTAACAACTGGAGAGGCCACAAAAGTACCTCACAAAGAGGATCCTAGGCCTTAAACACTTGTCCTATATGGACACACTCAAAAAACTCCAACTATTCTCTGCCTCATATCGCCTACTTAGAGGCAATCTCTGCTTGACTTACAAAGCCATCTCTGACCCAGCTCTGTTAGAAATGCCACATCTAAAGAAATCTCAAGCCCTCCACACCACATGCTCCAGAGACCTCAATCTCATTACCACAATTAACAGAACATGCTGGAGGGACAGGTTCATAACCCAGAGACTGCCCATGCTATGGAACAGACTTCCCATACATGTCAAGCACAGCACCTCGCTGACCCTCTTCAAAAGAAATCTTTATGAGTGGATGGGAAACAGAAAATACTCCCCAGGGATAACTCCAGTGGCTCTATTTGACATAGTCACTGGGAACTAAGGTCAGGTGGCACTATGCCAGAGTAATACTAT